>NC_057810.1:498774618-498985514 GCF_018294505.1 Triticum aestivum
CCGCGAGTTCTCCGTTGATGCGCTCTCCATCGCCCTTGCGTCGCCATGGCCCCAACGTCGAGCTCCTGGGACGGCTCCAACATCCGCGACGACCACATCAACTTCCTCCTCAGACGCGGCGGTTGCCCTGCGAAGATCTTGTGTGGGTCCGCCTCACACTGGCGAGGGAGGTTTTGCCAGAGCCGGAGGAGGGTGAGCGAGTGATCTTCTACTCGCACTACCTACGCGGCGTCGGCCTTCCTGCGAGCGGCTTCTTCCGCTCGTTTCTTGAGTTTTACCATCTCCAGCCGCACCACCTTACTCCCAACACGGTGGTGCTGCTGTCGGCCTTCGTCACGCTGTGCGAAGGTTTCCTCGGCGTCCTCCCCACCATCGAGATCTGGGGGGAGTTCTTCCAGTCCAAGCTCGGCACGGTTTTCGTAAGCGTGCCGGCTCCATGCGGCGCCTTCATCGCCATCCGGAGGTCCGCAGCTGACAACCCGTTCCTGTCCATCGCGCTGATCCAGTCGGTGAAGCTCTGGCAGAAGTCTTATTTTTACGTGAAGAATGTCGCTCCGCACGGCGACTACATCAACTTGCCGGCTTATGTAGCCGGCCCGCTGCCTGGGAGGCAGCCCTCGTGGTCCTTTCGGGCCAGGTCGCTGACGCCGGCTGGAGCTGGTGTCGTCGCCCGACTTCGGGTGCTGATCCAGTCGAAATGTCGGACTGGGTCCGACTTGATAGCCGCCTTTGTCGAGCGTCGGGTACTCCTGCTCCAAGTCCAACCTCGTCTGATCTGCCAGATGAGCGGCCGCTTCGACCCAAGCCGGCTGAGCACCAGGGAGATGCCTCACGACAAGGTGTCTTACATGGTGAACTACATCGCCAACTGCAAGCTCACCGAAGAGTGGCAGTATGGCAAGGAGCCGTACTCTCGTGCAGACCTCCCGCCTGTGGTAAGCTTTCTTTCTTTTCCTTTTTTCTTGTTGTCGAATTCTCTCTGGCCGGCTTCTGACCAGTCGGCTTGTTTTTTAATCAGAACCCCCTCCTTCATCCTTCGGCCGGGACCGCGGGGGTGGAACGCAAGTTTGCCCCTGACTGCGTGGTGGACGACCTCGATGACCCCGACTTGGGGGCGGCCGCCCTATACGACGACACAGTAGGAGGAGGTGGCGAGACGGGCGGCTCCGGGTTCACCGTCGGCTTTGATGACTGGCCTGATGATGACGAGGCCGATCTTAATCCGCGCCGCCAGCCATCGTCCGACCATCAAGGTGTCGGCCCTTCCGGCGGGCCGGCTGCACGGGGCGGCGCGCAGAAACGCTGGGCGGCACCGACTCTCTTCGGCGGGCGGCCGAAGAAGCCCAAGGGTTCCACGGCGGCGACCAAGCAGGACAAGGCGGCCGCGAAGGCGGCCCGCTTCCGCAAGGTGGTGAAGCAGCCGCAGGCGGTTTCGGCGTAAGTATTGATTCTCGCACGCCTTTCTTTCTTTCTTCAGTCGATGTTCTTCTAAGTTTCTTCTTGTTTTACCTACCAGGGCTCCGCTTTCTCTTGAGCGGACTGCCGCCGCCTCTATAGCCTGCGGGGCTGAAGGATCTGCGAGCTCCCGCCATGTAGACCCTCGCGCCGAGCTCCAAGCAGCGACGGAGCAGAACGCGCTGGAGGCGCGGGAGGAGCGGGAGGCGGAGGAGCGGAGGGGAGCCGCCATCGAGGTGGCTCAGGAGACGACGGCGGAGTCGGCCGAGGCGCAGGCCAACACAGCGGCCAAGGCCCAGGCGGAGGCCGAGGCTGTAGAGAGGGCTGCGGAGGCCCTGCGTAGCCAGCCTCCGCAACTCGTCATCCCCCTCCGCACCGTGGCCCCTGATATCCCGGTGCCCCCGCCGAAGGAAACCGGCCGCGACCCGCCGGCGATGGAGAGGGAGGGGGCGACGTAGTCGTCCCGAAGGGAGAGGTGGTGCCACCTCCGTCGGTCGGGGCGGGCCAAGGCGACCAGCCCGAGGTGCAGCCTGAGCAGCCGGCTGGGGGCGAGCCGACTGCAAGGGCGGATCTTGTGCTCTTGTCGCCGACTCATCGTCGTGCGGGGAGGGCGGCTTCCAAGCCAGACCCGCAGAGGGCCGCCGGCTCCAGCTCATTGTCGCACGACCTGGAGACGGCCAGCGCCGGCTCGTCAGGGTGGACGCCAGGTGGTGGGACAGCAGCGCTGAATCTGGCAGCACAGGATGTCCGTAGCCGGCTTCAGGCTCAGGCCACTGCACTGAAGCGGTGTACCCAAGAGTTTCTCACAACGCGGTCGGTCATTCGGGTGAGTTTTCTTGCTCTTGATTTCTTCCATGGTGGCGCGTCAGCGCACCCACTGGGTGTAGTCCCTGAGTTCCAAGTCGGCTGCTGAGCAGGCGGCTTGGAACTTCTTAGAGGACTTTGGTTTAATGACTTGTTCTTGCTCGCACCTTTGTCCTGTTTGCAGGATTATCACAATCTCCACGCCGCTACCTTCAACTCCCAGGCCCGGGAGATGAACCAGAAGGCCGCCGATCTGACGGAGAGCCGGCGTGAGTGCTTTGTCTTTTTATCTCATGTGGGGGCGCGTCAGCGCACCCATTGGGTGTAGTCCCCGAGATTCGGGCCGACTGCTGAGCAGTCGGGTCGGATCTTTCTTGCCGACTTCTTTCTTAATTTCTTCTTCTTGATATTGGCAAGAGCTAATGCTGACTTGAGGCAGCAGCTGGGCATGGCCCAGACCGCCCTTCGCACCAGGGAGGGCGAGTTTAATACCTTGGTTCAGGAGCGTGATCGTCTGGCCAAGAAACTGGCCGACCAGGAGGAGAGCCACAAGGCGGCCCTGAAGGCGGCGCAGGATAGCGAGGCCGCCCTCAAAGCCGAGTATGAGACCGAGGCGGCGAGCTGGGCCGAGGTGAGGCAGGCTCTGAGCGAAGGCTACGGCCGGGTGGAGGATTTGATTGACGGTAGGCCGCCTTCTTCTTCACCTCTTTGCATGTCCTTGTAATCCGGTTTATCTTCTGACTTGCTTTGTTTCCTTCTTCTTTGTGAAGAATATTTCCCTGGCTACTCCGTTGCGGCCAACCAAGCCATCGAAGATCACCGTGAGGCCCGGCGGCAAGCTGGGGTTGAGGTCGCACCAGACGCCGACCGGTCGCTTGAGGAGCAGCTTCTAGTGATCCAAGCCCACCTCTAGCCAGCCTACCGCATGCTCCGCCGGCTTCAGCATGCTGGAGTGCAGGTACTGGCCGCCCTCTGGCCTGGCGAGGTGATTCCCCGCACCCCAGCTGTACTGCCGACTGGCTGGAGGTGGCAGTCGGTCGCTTTGAGGCCTGGAAGGCTTCAGCAGCGCGGTCCGGTGCTCGACGGGCGCTGGAGTTCGTCTGGGCTTGGTATCCCGGGCTGAACTTGAACCAGCTGCGCACCTAGCGGCAGGAGGCTGACGAGGAGCTGGAGGCGATGCAGCCGGCTATCATCCAGCGCGCCTCGGCAATCGCCGACTTCACCGACACCAGCGCCATTGCTCCTGAGGTAAACGAAGACGGCATCGCGCATCCGGAGGAATGGTTCGGGCTGAACCCAGCCGACGGTGAAGACTCGGCGGAGGAGATCGACTCCAGTGACGAGGGTGAAGAGGAGGAGGAGTAAGACGGCGAAGACGTTGTGTCGGATGTTGAAGCAGCCAGCTAGCTTCAGCCTGGTCGTGCCTCCAGCAACGAGGCGCGTGCTAATGCACCGCCTGCCGCAGGTGACGATCAGGCCGAGATTCGCCAGCCGGCCACTCCTCCAGCCGACACCACCGTCTCCACCGATATGCCTGACGCCCCAGATGCTCCCTTGGCTTGACTCGCCGTTTTTTCTTTCCTGCTTGTCACTCTTTGAACAGCTTTTATTAACTTTGCGCAATTCCACCCCACTGGGGGTGTATTCAAACTCTGTCGAATGCCGGCCTCTCGAAGGCCTTTTGTGTAAATATAATTATGCATGTGCTTGGCTTCCATTCCTACTTGCTTTTTTATCTTTGGGATGTTTTCCTTTGCCGCCCTCCTTTGGTCGCCGCCTTTCCCAGCCGGACAGCTGCTCTGCAATCTGTGGCCGGGTAAGGAATTAGCCGTCTAGGAGGGCAAGTACTCAAGCTTTCTTAGATTGTAGCAGAGTAAGAAGGGAAGCCGGCCAGCCGGCTGCTTCGACAGCCGGTTGGCGGGGGGAAGCCGGCTTGTATTATGTAAGTTCGTTAGTCCTTAGCCGTTTTTCATGTGGGCCCCTTTTCCGCCTTTGGCTCTTGCTAGTCGGACAGCCGATTCTTCGAACTGCGACTTCCACAATAGAGGGCTTGGGTGCCGGCAAATTACTTGTCTGACTGCAGGTAGAACTTGGACATAACTCAAGGCGGCAAGTCCCCGGGCCGACTAGTTGAACCCGGTGCCGGACGAAAAAACGAATGTAGTGACATAACCATGGGTATGATACCCGGCATTCATAGATAAAAGAGGGTAGTCCCCGAGAACTTCTCGGGAGCCTGTTGTCTCATACTTAATACAAAAGGTAGCATGGTACATACTGCATTTTAACTGTAAAATCTTTGGAGAAGGTTGGTGTTCCATGGTCGTTCCGACTCCTTGCCGGAATCGTCTCTCTTGCGTGCCTTCGGCTTCTGTGCGTCGATCAGGTAGTAGGAGTCGTTGCCTAGAGCCCGGCTGATGACGAAGGGGCCTTCCCAAGGGGCCGAGAGCTTGTGTTGGCCGGCTGTTCGCTGGATCAGCCGGAGCACAAGGTGACCCTC
Organism: Triticum aestivum; assembly: GCF_018294505.1. Classification (NCBI taxonomy): domain Eukaryota; kingdom Viridiplantae; phylum Streptophyta; class Magnoliopsida; order Poales; family Poaceae; genus Triticum; species Triticum aestivum. The sequence continues at coordinate 498,779,378 of NC_057810.1, forward strand.
TTGGAAAGATCTCGACTTGACCCTCCAACTGTGGTAACGGTGTAGACCCTGCTGGTAAATGGTGGACCGGCTGAGGGCTAACAGTCGGCTTTCTTCCAGCAAGTCGACGTCGTCTTCTCGCGCTTCCTTGGCCTCTGCCTCCGTGTACATGGTGATCCTAGGTGAGTCGAACTCGATGTCAGTTGGGATGACAGCCTCGGCACCATATACAAGGAATAAAGGGGTGAAGCCGGTTGACTTGTTCGGGGTAGTGCGCAGACTCCAAAGGATGGTCGGCAGCTCACCGAGCCAGCAGCCGGCCGAACGCTCCAGCAGCACGACCAGTCGTGGCTTGATGCCGGCGAGGATGAGGCCATTTGCTCGCTCGACTTGGCCGTTTGACTGCGGGTGGGCAACGGACGCTAAGTCCAGTCGGATGCTCTGTGTCGTGCAGAAATGTGCCAGTGCTCCCTTGGCGAAATTCGTGCCATTGTCGGTGATGATGCTGTGTGGTACTCCATACCGGGTTGTAATGTCTGCAATGAATGTCACGGCAGTCGGCCCATTCAGTTTCTTGATCGGCTTTGCTTCAATCCACTTGGTAAATTTGTCCACGACGACAAGCAGATGTGTCATGCTGCCACGCGCTGTCTTGAATGGACCGACCATGTCCAGCCCCCAGACGGCAAAGGGCCAAGTGAGGGGGATGGTCTTGAGTGCAGAAGCCGGCAGGTGTTGCTTGGAGCCGAAGATTTCGCACCCTTTGCAGTGTTTGACTAACTCCTTGGCATCCTCCAAAGCAGTGGGCCAAAAGAATCCGTGGCGGAAAGCTTTGACAACAAGTGCCCTTGAGGCGGCATGGTGGCCGCATTCGCCTTGGTGGATGTCTTCGAGGATTACTACGCCCTTCTCTGGCTCGACGCGGCACTGGAAGACTCCAGTAACACTGCGCCTAACAAGCTCTCGATTCATTATTGTGTATGCTCCGGCTCGGTGTTGGACTTGTCTTGCCGAGATCTCGTCAGTCGGCAGCTCTCCGTTTATCAGGAAGTGGAGGATGGGCTGGGCCCATGATGGAGCTGTGACTTCTTTGATCGCCAAAATGGCTACTGCAACAAGGGTGGGCGGGCTGGGTTGTGAGGAGTTGGAGTCGGCCGCCGCCTGCTGTGTTGGTGCAGTCCCTGGGCCGGCTGCAGCAGTCCCCGGGCCGGGTTCGACTATGGCAGTCCCCGAGCCCGTTGTCGGAGTCCCCGAGCCGGGTGTCGAAGTCCCCGATCCACCTGCTTGGTTCTCGAAGTCGGATCCGACTGCGTCGGGGTCAGGCGGCACGAAGATGGAACTGGATTCCGGAGACGGCTTGATAGACGGCTTGAGGAGGCGTTGGAGGGCGACGCCGGTTGGTATAGCTTGCCGGGTGGAGCCTATTCGTGCCAGGGCATCTGCTTGCTCATTGTCGGCCCGTGGCACGTGGAGGAACTCGCACCCCTCAAAGTATTCGCTGATCTGCTGAACAAGGAAGCGGCAGCTTGCCATGTTTGCGTCCTTGGCGTCCCAGTCGCCGGATGATTGCTGGACCACCAAGTCCGAGTCGCCATAGCACAGGATCCGGCGGATGCCGAGTTCCTTGGCTAGCCGGAGCCCGTGTATGAGCGCCTCGTACTCGGCCACATTGTTGGAGGCGGCAAAATGGATTTGCAATGTGTATCTGAGTTTGTCGCCTTTGGGAGAGGTGAGGACAATGCCGGTACGCATCTTGGATCCGTCAAAGTGCATCCGCCAATGAGTGGAGTCGGGGGCCGGTGGCAGGTACTGGGTCTCGGCCTAGTCGATGAGAAAGTCGGCCAATGCTTGGGACTTGATGGCAGTGCGGGGCTGATAGTAGATCGTGTAAGGAGCCAGCGCAATAGCCCATTTTGCCACTTGGCTGGATGCATCCCGGCTGCCTATGATCTCGGCAAGCAGGGCAGTGCATACGACCGTGATGGGATGCTCTTAAAAGTAGGGCTTGAGTTTCTTGGAGGCGAAGTACACACTATAGCAAATCTTTTGATAGTGCGGGTAGTTCTGCTTTGAGGTGGATAGTACTTTGCTCAAATAATATACCGGCCTCCGGACTAGCTGAGCTCGGCACTCTTCTGGATGCTGGACCACGATAACTGTGCTGACCACCCGGCTAGTGGTGGCAATGTAGAGGAACATGGGCTCTTTCTCAGTTGGGGCCGCCAAGATAGGCGGCGTGGACAGCATCTTCTTCAGCTCGTGGAAAGCTTGGTCCGCCTGGTCATTCCACTCAAAGTGAGTGGACTTCTTCATGAGTCGGTAGAGGGATAGAGCTTTCTCTCCGAGCCGGCTGATGAAGCAGTTCAAAGATGCCAGGCATCCGGTGAACTTTTGGATGTCTCGCAGCTTGGTGGGAATCTTCATTCTCTCTATGGCCTTGATCTTCACTGGGTTGCATTCGATGCCGCGTTCGGAGACCAGGAAGCCTAGAAGCTGGCCGGCTGGTACCCCGAACACGCATTTCTCCGGGTTGAGCTTGATCTGAAACCGGCGCAAATTCTCAAAGGTCTCCTTGAGGTCTTCCAGCAAGGTGTCGCGTTTCTCCGTCTTCACCACAACATCGTCCACGTAGACATGGGCATTTCTGCCGAGTTGCTTGAGGAGGCATTTCTGCATGCAACACTGAAAAGTGGCACCGGCATTTCTCAAGCCGAATGTCATAGTCAGGTAACAGAAAGCTCCGAATGGGGTGATGAAGGCGGTCTTCAGGCGGTCAGCTGGGTCCAATTTTATCTTGTGGTAGCCTGAGTAAGCATCCAAAAAACTCAACAGCTTGCATCCGGCTGTGGAGTCTATCACTTGGTCAATCCTTGGCAGAGCAAAAGGATCTTTAGGGCAGGCTTTGTTAAGGCTGGTGTAGTCAATGCACATGCGCCACTGCTTGTTCTTCTTCAACACCAGGACCGGGTCGGCAAGCCATTCTGGAAAGAACACTTCCATAATGAAGCCGGCTGCCAGAAGTCGGGCTATTTCTTCTCTGACTACTCTTCTCTTCTCTTCTGATAGGCGGCGCAAGGGCTGCCTGACCGGCTTGGTGTCTAATCGGACGTGTAGCTTGTGGACGGCGAAATCCATCGGGACACCCAGCATGTCTTTGGGAGACCATGCGAAGATGTCCCGATTCTCATGGAGGAAATCGACAAGCTCGCTTTCCTATTTGCTGTCGAGGCCGGTGCCCATGACAGCGTACCTCTCCGGGTGCTCCGGGTCCAGAGGTATCTTCTTCATCTCTTTGGCCGGCTAGAAAGAACCTTGAGCTTCACATTCCTTGGGGTCAGGGGATAGGGCCGGCTACTTGCCAGCCATGGCCACAACTCGATTCAGCATCTTTTTCTCTTTAGCAATCACAAGGGACTCGGCCAACCGACTGCTAGCGGCTGCACACTCAGAAGACTTCTTGTAGTCTCCGGCAATGGTGATGATGCCCTTGGAACTCGGCATCTTCATCTTGAGGTAGGCGTAGTGGGGCACGGCCATAAACTTGGCCAACGCAAGTCGGCTAAGCAATGCGTGGTACGGGCTTTCCAAATCCACTACCTCAAACCATATCGCCTCTCGGCGGAAATGATCTTTGTCCCCAAAGAGGACATCTATCTTGATCTTGCCGATTGGTGAGCAGGATTGGCTGGGCACAATGACATGGAACACAGTCCGGCTTGGCATGAGTTTCTTCGGCTTGATGTTGAGCTTCTCCATGGTGTCGCGGTATAGTATGTTGATGTTGCTCCCGCCATCTATCAGCACGCGGGAGAAACGGGCAGCTCGCCTTTCTGTCGCGAGGGTGGCGTCCAAAACCAATGCATAGGAGCCAGGAGACGACATCACCTCAGGGTGATCGGCCTGGCTCCAGCTGATGGGCTTCTCCAACTAGTGCATAAACTCGGGGTTGTTGGAGGCGACCGCGTTGACTTCTTGCTATTGTCGGTGCCGGCTGCGCCGGTCTTCCATCTGGCTTGTAATGACAACGTAGGCGGCATGTTCATTGGGGAACTCGTCTTGGATGGCTCTGACTGCTGGCCGAGTGGCCGGCTGCTGTAGGGCAGGAGGCGGCTGGCCTGCAGGCGGAGGCGGCAATAGCCCCTCGCCCTTGGAGATTCGTGTGAGCCAATGGCACTTCTGAGTTGTGTGGTTGGACGGCTTCGCGCCGCTGTGGAACTTGCAGGGGGCATCGAGGGTTTGCTCGTAGGAGAAAGCCGGCTGTCAAGCCGGCCTGCCTCCCTTCTGCTTCTTGGGTGCCGGCCACCCCTCAGGTTGCTCGTCTTCGACTGTGGCCACCTGCCGGCTAGTGGAAGGCGGCATAAGGGCCTTGCGCTTGTGGTCACTTTGATACGGGCGTCGGCTTGATTCTCCAGTCGGCGTCTTGGGAGCCGGCGCCAGCACTTTTCCAGAGGCATCTACCCGGAGCTCAGTCTTCATTGAGGAGTCGTCCATGGCGTACTTGTCTGCTACGACCAGCAGCTCGTCGAAGGTAGCTGGCTCGTCGCAGAGGAGTCGGTGCTTGAGGAGGGTGCCCTCTCTGCACCCGACAGTGAAGTACTCTATCGCTTGAACCTCATGCACCCCTTCACAGGAGTTGCGGAGCTCGGCCCAACGCGTGAGGTAGTCGTGGGTTGATTCATTGGGCCCTTGTACGCACAAGGAGAGCTGTCGGGGCTTGGGAGCCCGTTTGTAGGTGCTGGTGAAGTTGCGTATGAAGGCTTCTGTGAAGTCCAGCCAGCTGTTGATGCTGTAAGGCTTGAGGCTATTGAGCCAGGTGCGTGTCATGCCTTGGAGCATCAGGAGGGACATATTTCACGGCAACACATCTTTTGCCGTTTGCTATGCGAACTGCGGTGGAGTAGTCGATCAACCAATCTTCCGGCTTCACGGAGCCGTTGTACTTGGGTGTGTCTCTTGGGAGAGAGAACCTTTTGGGGAAGGGCTCGTCGCGGATGCGGGGGCCAAAACAAGGCGGGCCGACATCGTCTTCTTCTTCCAGGGCCAGGGATCGCGCAAGGCGGTCGATCCAATGGCGGGCATCATTCTCGCCGACTCCTTCGCGACGACCAAGTCGTCCACTGAGAGTTGGATGCGCGATAGGCGGCGGGGTGGGATATCTCTCCCCACGAGGCGGAGGAGGAGGCGGGTCGCCTCATCGTTCCACACCTTGAGGGTGGCCTTCTGCGTCATGCTCGATGGTGATTCGAGTCCGGCTGTGGCTAGCAGCCGGCTCCTTCTCTTGTCTCGCATGGGCGCCGCCCGCAGTCGGCGTACGCGACGTCGCGCCGTGCTCTCGGCGAGGGCGGATTCCAGCTCGAACATCGGCTTCGTGCCGCTCTGCACCCGCATCGATTAGCTGCTGGATGCGTCTGGTCATGTAGGGGAGCTCGTCGGCCCCCAGTCCATTTAGCTCATCTACGGTCGACTGGGCGGCGCGTAGATTCTCGAGGGGCGTGGCGTAGACTGGGCGGTATGCTCCCAGCATGCTGGCGATGGCCGTGCCGCGTTTCTTGACGACGCCGGCTCGGCTCGTCCCTTCTGGAGGCGGCGCGCCGAAGGCGGCGCGGTCGACTTCGCGCTGGTGGGCTTCAATGAGGCGTCTCATGGAGGCTATCCTCTGGCCCTCCGCAAGGAGAGCAAGGCAGCGTGCCTCCAGCGTCTCGGCATCAGCGTCCGCCGGGATGGGGGCGGACAGATCGTGCAGCGTTGCCTACAGGGCGTCGTGGGCGTTCTCGTCGGAGGTGACGCCGTGGCTGATGACTAGCACTTCGGTGACGGTGCTGCCACCACTGTCGGCCCGAGGGAGAGGGTCGTCGAAGATGATCACATTGGTGGGAAGGCATCGAGCGACGCCATGTCGGAGTCGACAAGCATCGGCTCGGTGGAGCCGACCGACTCCAAGTCCGCGGTAGGCTCACCGGAGACGTGGAGTTGGTCGAGGAGGCTGACGAGGCGGCTCTCGGGGCAGCCTGTGCCCGCGTCGGATGCGGGCTCATCGGAGATGCGAGCCTCGCCTAGAAGATCGGCGAGGCAGCTCACTGCGCAGGCATCGTCGACGCTTTGCAGCGCGTCGGGGCAAGCGCCATCGGGCGTGCCGGGCTGGCTATGCTCGCAGGGGAGGAAAAAGGTTCCCGTCCAGAGCAGGTCTCCGGACGATGGTGCACCTGGCCCCATGGTGGGTGCCAAATGTCGGGTGGTAGGTGCGACATATGCCAACGGATGGCTTATCTGTGTGGGAGCCAGTAAAACATCGCCGGTGCCTGAAAACGGGATAAGGCGAAGATATGCACGCCGGCGGATCTTACCTAGGTTGGGGGCTCTCCATGGAGATAATACCCCTACTCCTGCTCTGCGGGGTCTCCGCATGATCACTAGATCAACAAGAAGCTACAAGAGGCTCCTTGAGCTGTTCGGTGGAAGGAGGAAGAAGGGAAAGGCTAGCTCTCTCCTCTCCCTTTAGTGGTGTCTAAAACTATCTCCGATCAACCCTTTGCATGGGTGTCCCGGGGGGTTTATATAGGCCTACCCCCCGGGGGTACAATGGTAATCCGGCTGGGCGTGGGCCCCAGCCGTCAGTGTCTATGGCCGCCGGCTGCTGGGGCCCGCCGATTGGTGGGTCCCGCCGGCCGCCGGCTCATCGGTCGACAGGTCGGTCCCACCGCTTGGGGGTCTTGTCGGGGGCTGGTTACTGTTGCCTCGCCCCTGATGAAGAGGGCTTTGTCGAGGTAAGCATGGCTACAGTGCTGCCTCCTTGCGGGCTCTCACTGTAGCCTTACCTCGTCTTATCTCCTTAATGGTGAGTGCGCCCCGAGGAGGGGAGCAAGCCGGCTATGGGAAGCCGGCCATGCCTCAGGCCGGCGGGGGAGGCCAGGCCGCCTTCAGGCGTCTCTCTGATCGAAAGGGCCCGCCGCCCACGGGCCGTACTGGCAGCCCGTTGTGGAGGGCGTCATGATCAGCATGGCAACAGTGCCACTCCGGACGGGTGATGGCTGTCCCGTACAGCATACTGTGGCCATGCGTGCTCCGGGATTCGGGGGTGGCAGGATCCACTGTCTCCACGCCCTGTCCCATCATCGTTATGGGGGGTGCAGACTTTTAGGGCACGGCCCCTGGTCGCCTTCCTGGGGCCGGCTTCTTGGAGTCAATTCTCTTGGGCCGGCTTCTTGGAGTCGGTCCTTCCGTGGCCGGCTTCTTGGAGTCGGCCCTATCGTGGCGTCCTCCAAGAGAGTATAGGGTCGGGCCGCCTTCTGGTAGCCGACCTGTGAGATAGTCGGCCGGAGGAAGGCGGCCCCGCGTCTTGGGTGCTTCAAGGCCAGGTCGGCCCGTTGTTTTTTCTGAGGGCCAATGGGAGCCAGTTAGGCTACCCGTGGTCATTTACTCCGACAGATCCCGATGGCTCTAAGTCACAAACCGGATATGTATTTATATTGAATGGTGGAGCTATCAGTTGGTGCAGTTCCAAGCAAAGCGTCGTGGCGGGATCTATGTGTGAAGCAGAGTACATAGCTGCTTCGGAAGCAGCTAATGAAGGAATCCAGGTTTCACAAGAGAACCAAACACATCAAGAGACGCTTCAACTCTATTCGTGAATATGTCAAGGATGTAGACATAGAAGTTCACAAAATAGAACGGATCTGAATGTAGCACACCCGTTGACTAAGCCTCTTCCACAAGCAAAACATGATCAACACCAAGACTCCATGGGTCTTAGATTCATTACGATGTAATCTAGATCATTGGCTCTAGTGCAAGTGGGAGACTAAAGGAAATATGCCCTAGAGGCAATAATAAAGTTGTTATTTATATTTCCTTATTCATGATAAAGTTTTATTATTCATGCTAGAATTGTATTGATCGGAAACTTAAATACATGTGCAAATACATAAACAAATACGGTGTCCCTAGTAAGCCTCTACTAGACTAGCTCATTGATCAAAGATGGTTAAGGTTTCCTGGCCATAGACATGTGTTGTCATTTGATAACGGGATCACATCATTAGGAGAATGATGTGATGGACAAGGCCCATCCGTTAGCTTAGCATATTGATCATTCAGTTTATTGCTATTGCTTTCTTCGTGTCAAATACATATTCCTTCGACTATGAGATTATGCAACTCCCGGATACCGAAGGAATACCTTGTGTGCTATCAAATGTCACAACATAACTGGGTGATCAAAAATATGCTCTACAGGTATCTCCAAAGATGTTTGTCTAGTTGGCATAGATCAAGATTAGGATTTGTCACTCCAAGTATCGAAGAGGTATCTCTGGGCCCTCTCGGTAATACACATCATAAATAAGCCTTGCAAGCAAAGTGACTAATGAGTTAGTTGCAAGATGATGTATTACGGAACGAGTAAAGAGACTTGCCGGTAACGAGATTGAACTAGGTATGAAGATACCGACGATCGAATCTCGGGCAAGTAACATACCGATGGACAAAGGGAATTACGTATGTTGTCATAACGGTTCGACCGATAATGATCTTCGTAGAATATGTAGGAGCCAATATGGGCATCTAGGTTCCGCTATTGGTTATTCACCCGATAGGTTTCTCGGTCATGTCTACATAGTTCTTGAACCCGTAGGGCCCGCACGCTTAACGTTTGTTGCCGATATAGTGTTATATGATTTGGTGACCGAATGTTGTTTAGAGTCCTGGATAAGATCACAGACATGACGTGGAGTCTCAAAATGGTTGAGAGGTAAAGAATGATATATAGGACGATGGTATTCGGACACTGGAATAGTTTCGGAGTGCATTGGGTACTCATCGGGTCATCGGAAGGGGTTCCGGGCACCCCGGCAAGTGTATGGGCCTTATGGGCCAAAGGAGGGGACAAACCAGCCCACTAGGCGGCTGGCATGCCCCTCCCTTGGCTGGCCGGCCTTAGGGGAAGGAAAGGGGAGGGGTGGCCCCTCCTGCCTTTCCCTCCTCGGGAGAGAAAGGAAAGGGGGGCGCCACCTCCTCCTTCCTTCCTCCTGCACTCCAATTAAGAAAGGGGCGCCACTTGGGGGAGGACCCCAAGTAGGATTCAGCCTACTTGGGGGCGCCTCCTGGCTGCTCCCTCCACCCCCACCTATATATATGTGGGAGGAGGGCTGCTAGCACAACGATAACATTGTCTTATCCGTGTGCGGCGCCCCCTCTAGCGTTTACAACCCTAGTCATATTTTCGTAGTGCTTAGGCAAAGCCCTGCAGAGATAACTTCAATGTCACTGTCACCACGCCGTCGTGCTACCGAAACTCATCCACTACCTCGCTGTCTTGCTGGATCAAGAAGGCGTGGATGTCACCGAGTTGAACGTGTGTTGAATGCGGAGGTGTCCTATGTTCGGTACTCGACCGGATGGATTGCAAATAAAGTTCAACTACATCAACCGCATTGTCAAACGCTTCCGCTTATAGTCTACGAGGGTACGTAGACACACTCTCCCCCTCGTTGCTAAGCATTTCCATGGATAGATCTTGCATGTGCATAGAAATCCTTTTGTTTTCCATGCAACATTCCCCAACACTTCCTCCTTTTGTTCTTCACTCTTCTCCTCATCTTTTTCATCTAATGAGCTCACAGTTTCATCAATTTCTTCTTCCTTAGGTTCCTGCAAAATATTAGTCTCTTTTTGGACAACGGAGACTTTCTCAATAAATTAATCAATATCGACATTATATTTATAATTGTCATAGCAATATTTAAGTATAGCATAATTGTCATATCTATAAAGAGCATCATCACGATCTTCATACTTTTCAAACAAATACTAATTTCATAAGCACCCTTAGAAGCAATAAATTCTTCTATTTGTTCCACATCATAGTAGTCATATACACCATTAGCATGAGAATATAAGGTTTCATTATCATTAAATTCACATTGAAAGGGAAGGTGTGGAGCCTCAATCTTAGAGCAACAATTATAGTCATACATTAAGCACAATTTCCAAGCATACCAACGCAACATTTTAATTTGATTCCATAAGTGTTTCTCTTTTCGAGACAAGCTATAATCCCTAAAGTATTCCAGGTGATCCAAAGTATCTCCCATTATCAAATTGAATGGAGATTTGTCAGGATTATCAAAGTAGTATTTAATGTTTCCACATAACCATCATCAAGGGTTTTAAGAGGTTCCTCATCTCTATGAGTAGCAAGTACAACTAATTTTTTTGGTATTTCATGTTCCGTATCCATAACTAAAAATATAAAACAACTTACAACAGAAAATAATAACTACTTAGTGATAAAGCCAACAAGTGCACACGAATATTCACACCACGCTATTGCTCCCCAACAAAGGTGCTAGAGAAAGGTCTTGATAACCCAGAAGTATAGGGGATCAATTATAATCTTTTTTGATAAGTAAGAGTGTCGAACCCAACGAGGAGCTAAAGGTAGAAGTAATATTATCTCAAGTTATATCGACCACCGATACAACTCCACGCACACCAACATTTGCTTTACCTAGAAACAAGTAATAAAACCAGAAGTACTTTGTAGGTGAAGTAGGATAAGTTTGCAAGATAATAAAGGACGTGAAAAATAAAAGTTAGGTGTTGTTTTAATAAAAAGAACAATTAAGTTAGTAAGTGAGTGTGGAAAAGTGGTGGTAGGATTTGGGTAATTGTCCCTAAGCAATTGGCTAAGTTACTAGACCGATGGCAAGTTTTAAGTGGGAGAGGACACTCTATCATGTCATCCCTTACATGGAATTCTATGCACTTATGATTGGAACTATTAGCAAGCATCCACAACTACTAAACTTCATTAAGGTAAAATCCAACCATAGCCTTAAGATATATTGGTCCCCCCTCAATCTCGTACAAATCAATTTCTATGTTAGGAAAAGTTACGTCACTCTTGCCCTCCAATGCATAGTACTATCAACATACATCTAGCCCTATGGTGTGATCCACGCGCACGCTCATATGATGGGCACCGAAGGACACCAACATAATCACAAGCAATTTAAATTAATCATAGCAATTCACCAATTACCCATAGGACAACAAAAATCTACTCAAACATCATAGGATGGCAACACACCATTGGATAATAATATGAAGCATAAAGCACCATGTTCAAGTAGGGGATACAGCGGGTTAGGGTAGAGTGGATCGTTGAATATAGATGACGGAAGATGATGGAGGTGTTGATGAAGTTGTTGGGGTAGATCTCCATCACATACTGATTGCCTCGACGGCGTTCCGGTGCCACTGGGAGAGAGGGGGGAGAGCCCCCTCCTTCTTCTTCCTTGGCCTCCTCCCTAGATGGGAGGAGGGTTTCCCCTCTGGTCCTTGGCATCTATGGCTCCCGGAGGGTAGAAGCCCCTCCGAGATTGGATCTCTCTCTCGGTTTCTCTTCTATTTCACGTTCATGTATTCTGTCCCTTCACCGTTTCTTATATTCTTGGAGATCCTTAACTCCGATTGGGCTGATATTTTAACATGGTTTTTATCTGGATATTAGCTTCCTTGCGGCCAAAGGACACCTCCAACCGACTTACAAGGTAGCCACAAGCCTGCTTGGTGCGCCCTGGGGTAGGGGCACGGCGTCTGAGCTTGTGACTCCTTCGAGCATCGTTTTGCATTGATTATTTTCCCAAAAGTCACATATATTTTAAAAAAACTTTGTAAAATTTTATCGCGTTTGAACTTCATTTGATATGGATTTTCTGCGAAACAAAAAACATGCAACAAACATGAATTGTCACCGCGCATTGGATCAATATGTTAGTACAAGAAAATCATATAAATTATCGCCAAAAGAATGTGAAAATTGCAAAGTAATGGCATCAAACTATCAAACATTATAGATACGATGGGACGTATTTGTTGGGAAACGTTGCATGGAAAACAAAAAAAATTCTATGCACACAAAATGATCTATCCATGGAGATGCATAGCAACGAGGGGGAGAGTGTGTCTACATACCCTCGTAGACTGTAAGCGAAAGCGTTTCACAACGCAGTTGATGTAATCGAACTTTCTTTGCGATCCGACGATCGAGTACCGAACGTACGACACCTTCGAGTTCTGCACATGTTCAGCTCGGTGACGTCCCTCGACTTCTTGATCCAGCAAGACGCCGAGGTAGTAGATGAGTTCCGTTAGCATGATGGTGTGGTGACGGTGATGGTGAAGTGATCTCCGCAGGGCTTCGCCTAAGCACTACGAAAATATGACTGGGGAAGTAAACGGTGGAGGGGGGCGTCGCACACGGCTAGGCAATTGTCTGGTGTGTGCTAGGGGTGCCCCCCACATATATATAGGTGGAAGGGGGAGGGTAGAGGCCAGGAGGCGCCTGAAGTAGGATCGAATCCTACTTGGGCTCCTCCCAAGCCGCGCCCTCTGCCATATATATCGGAGGGGGAAGGAAAGAGGAGGGAGGGGAAGGAAGGGGGGATCCTATTCCCTTTCTTTCCTTTCCTCCTTCCCCTTTCCTTCTCCACCTTGGCCGGCCCATATGGGGGGCGCACCAGCCCCTTGTGGCTGGCGCGTTTCCCCTCTTGGCCCATAAGGCAAATATCTTTTGCCAGGGGTGCCCGGAACCCCTTTTGGTGACCCGATATGTACTCGGTACCCTCCGGAACACTTCCGGTGTCTGAATACCATCGTGCTATATATCAAACTTTACCTCTCGACCATTTCAAGACTTATCGTCATATCCGTGATCTCATCCGAGACTCCGAACAACATTCAGTCACCAAATCACATAACTCATATATTACAACATTGTCATCGAACGTTAAGCATGCGGACCCTACGGGTTCGAGAACTATGTAGACATGACCGAGACACCTCTCCGGTCAATAACCAATAGCAGAACCTGGATGCTCATATTGGCTCCTACATATTCTACGAAGATCTTTATCGATCGAACCGTTAGACAACATACGTAATTCCCTTTGTCCATCGCTATGTTACTTGCCCCAGATTTGATTGTCGGTATCTTCATACCTAGTTCAATCTCGTTACCGGCAAGTCTCTTTACTCGTTCCGTAATACATCATCTCGTGAATAACTCCTTAGTCGTTTGCTTGCAAGCTTCTTATGTGTATTATCGAGAGGCCTAGAGATACCTCTTCGATACTCGGAGTGACAAATCCTAATCTTGATCTATGCGAACTCAACAGACATTTTCGGAGATACCTGTAGAGCATCTTTATAATCACCCAGTTATGTTGTGACGTTTGATAGCACAAAAGGCATTCCTCTAGTATCCGGGAGTTGCATAATCTCATAGTCGAAGGAATATGTATTTGACATGAAGAAAGCAATAGCAATAAAACTGAACGATCAAATAACAACGCATGTCCATGGTTAGGAAACCTTAACCATCTCTGATCAACGATCTAGTCTAGTAGAGGCTCATTAGGGAAACGATGTCTGTTTATGTATTCACACATGTATTTAAGTTTCCGATCAATATAATTCTAGCATGAAGAATAAACATTTATCATGAATAAGAAAATATAAAATAATAACTTTATTATTGCCTCTAGGAAATATTTCCTTCAGTATCAAGGCCCAATTGCGAGTCAAGAATGGGATTGTAACTGGGACAAAAGGTCAGGCCTCAGTTACAAGTTAAGAGTGAATTTGCAATTGGGCCAAGAAAAAGACAACCCGCTGTTAGGTAGCGGACATTCAACTAACAAATATGAGAAAAACTCATATTTTTCAAAAAACATGAAAAAGAAAAATGGAAAAGAGGAAAGAAAAAGAAAAAAACTCATGAATTTAAAAAGTTTACGAATTTGAAACAAATAAATGGAAAAAAGAAAAAGTAACAAAAAAAGAAAAGAAAAGAAAATATCGATTATGGCCGCAGTCCACGCTGAGGCAACTCACGAGGCTGTGAAAATAGAAACAACGGCGTAAACGCCACGACGGAGGGTCTGTTTGGTTGGAGACTAGTATGGCCAAGCCAAAGTATGGCTAGCCATACAAGTGTGGCTAAGAAATTGGATGCCAAACTTTGGCAAAAGTTGGCAAAAAAATTGTCTCTATGACAAGTGGACATAGGGGCAATAAAGTGTGGCAAGTCAAAGTGTGGCAAAAACTAAACACATGCCAACTAAACTGTGGCTGCCAAATTTTGGCTTGGCAAACTGTGGCTGGAAACCAAACATCCCCGGAGCCCTGTCGCAAGCGACGCGTGCAGGAACAACACCAGGCGACAAAAAGGCACCAAATAATATGAATCTTGATGTCTAAATTGTGTGGTTAGATAGTTAGATGTCAGGTACCTATTGCACATCGAGATGTGAAATATCAAATCTGTATATTACAACTACTAGTACGCACTTACAAAGATCAAAAGTTGTGCGATCGTAAGGCCAACTTCAACGTGGCGTTCCAAACGTATGCGGATTTTGTCCGCACCGATGTCCATCTTTAGCCGGAGTCACGTACGTGCACCCATCGAGGCCGACGCATTTCAAACTTGGGTGTTTTAAGAAAACTTAATTCAAATAAAACATTAAAAACATACACTTAATATTTAAATCGCGGGCAAAAGTCCAAACACCCTGAAATTTTGTATGGCCATTACGCATTTGAGCATCTTGGATGGCAAAATATATCAGATTTTTTATAGCTTTTCTTCAATGTTTTCTACTCCCCCTGTCTCATAATATAAGAACGCTTTTTACACTACATTAGTGTCAAAAAGGTTTTTATATTATGGGACGGAGGGAGTATATTACTGTTCACCGGCCGCAGATGAGCCCGCGCACCAAACTGAATTATTGTATTACATGTACAAAGTTAAATTTTTTTCTCCGAGGTTGGGCGAGCCACAGCTTGGTTTTGCCCTCACAAAGCTCCGCCAATGATTGTGTGGATTTGGAGGTTTGGATGCGAGGATAAATGGGGTCATATTTGTCTAGTCTGGTTGGTGGTGCTCTAAGAATGATAAAGTCACAACAAATCGTCTCCTTGTATGTGGGAACTACGCCTCTTGCTGAGGGATCATTTGATTCAAAAGAAATTTATAGGATTTTTGAAAAAAAAATTGATGCTTATTTCTTTTTCATATGTAAGTCGTTTGATCGCACACTCGAAGTTATTAGATTTTTCCTAAGGATTTCGTTGGCCTATATTTTATAGAAATATTTCTATCCACAAAGCACTTGTTACATGTTCTTTATTTTCTACGTTAAACACTCTTTGATGCACATTCTCATAGTTTTCAATAAAAGAGAAGTCAACATGACTAGGACATTGCACCCTAGGGAGGTCTGTTTGTATCGCAAGATTGAAAAAACACATGAATCCGATTTCTGATCGTCTAGTGATCTTGGGCACGAGTGCTCGAAGTAGAGGAAAAGAAATGTCAAACTTGAACAACTCAAGACATCGAAGAAATTTTTCTGATAGTTTGCATTAAATGTTTCTTATTGTATCATATATTTTGCATTTAGAGAATCAATAACGAGGAGGTGGTTATACTCTCATTCCGCTGAGATCACACGGGTGGTTTGACCCCCTGTGTTTCTCGTTAAAGCAAAATATTCTTTTAGGGCCTCTTTGATTCACAAGATTCTCAAAGCAAATAATTGAAAACCATAAGACTGGACCTAGAGTAGGATTTTTTTTTCCTAGGGCTGCCTTTGGATCGACGGAATGGTGCTAGCAAATTCCTGAGGATTGGATTCATATCCTCCATTTTCGAATGAATTTAAACATTCGTTCCAATCCTAAGACTCAATCACGTAGGATCGAGACATTTTCATGTGTTCCATCCAAACGACTACCCATGCAGTTCTGCTATGTTCTTTGCAATCCTCTACGTTGCACAGTCAAACTGATACTATGTCCATAGCCATTCATGTGCCACGTCAGCATGAGGGAAATGGAAATCCAAGTCGGAGAAGAAGACAATGAATGCATGCAATATACTAGTATATGCTTGGCTCTTCAATGGAAATAAAAAGTTGGAGGAGTTTTGCTTCCGTACCCCCGAATCTTAAAGTTGCTTAAAAATGTTATCGTCATATTAGCCTATAGATCAAACATATTGAATAGATTGATTTGGATACGGAAGACTATAGTACCATTTAATCTGCATCTAAACTGTAAACATTTTTAGGGGTGTACCGAAACAAAGTTTCTTGTGACTTGGCCTGGACCCGGCAAACTGAAAAATCATGTGATTTGAGTCCGTATTTGTTTCGGAGGAGTTCCATTCAGCAAATGTGACACTCGGCCACTTCTCTGTCTCTCCGCCTTTCGCTCTCCGTTTTGCTCTCACGCTCGGCGTCGTTGTCCTTCAAGTAACTCAAGATTTTTCTTAGCAGCTCTGCCAGTCACCCAACCAATAAATTATACTACTCCCTCCGTTCGTTTTTGTAAGGCGTTTTAGACATTTAGGACAGTGTCTAGAACGTTTTACAAAAGTGAACAGAAAGGAGATGACATCCATAATTTAACCAGGATTCCATGCAAGAGGAGGACCAACACACACTGGACTCGCCATTTGACTGCGTGCTGGTTTGGTCGAAGGGCGGGCAGAACGGCTCATCCCCCTGGTAGCACGACACTCCGGACTCGATATCGGCGATCTGTATCTAGACCGAAACTGTTAACTGACGTAGTTGTCTGTTTCACACAGGCTCAGCTGGTTACCCCGCTAGAACGGGAGCTTTCCTCTTAGTCTTGGCGTCTCTGACCCGTCACTTGCCTGACTTGACTTGAATCGATCGCTCTGACGATTGAGACCAAGAACCCTGCCAGGCCCAAGCCCCATAGATTGACTCGGTACACGTCCAGATCAACCTTGCCGCCTGCCTGCGTTCAGTGTATGCTGCTGTGGATATGTTGGTGTCAGAACTTTGGAAGCTTCTTAGGTAAGGGGGGCCAGATGCTTCGAACGAGAGAAATCGCCACGCATGTACTATCGCTCAAGCCCTCCACAGGTTAACCCACGCATGTACTATTTTTATTTTCGAGCTGATTTTCAAGTATATTTTCAGGATTCGGTCGAGAGGTTGAAGCATGTGGTGCAATTGACTAGTAGCTGCGCCGCGGATAAGGTGCGGTGCACCAACTTCCATGTCGCGCGCGCGCGTACTGCTTCCTAAAAGTTGTCGCTAGTAGTGCATTTTGCATGGGCTGCAAATTATTCAATGGACACCAAACGCAACTTGCGCTTGTTTGGCGTCATCTTGGAAGAATGGGTACTGCTATCAGCCAGACAGCCAGAGGCCACGAACTATCATTCCACCGATTTTCTCAGTAGTAATAAAGAGACAGACCGACGCCCGTGCGAACTGTGCGTGGAAGCTAGGCCTCCAAAGACTTTGGAGTTTAGGCGGACGACGGTATTTTTACGCGCGACCTGCTGGCCCGTTTTCAAAACGAGCGGTGTTGATGACTTACGATTAAAGGTGTGGCTAGGTCTCACTTGATGAAGTCTCAGTCAAGTGGCATGGTATATAAAAGAAAAGGAAAAACATGAAGAAAAAACTTTGCACGAATCTCCATGCAAGATCAAAGGAATATAACATCGACCGAGACTTCGCGAAGTCTTAATCGACTAAGATTTAGCAGTACCGTGCGGTTAAATATGCCAGGTAGAAAACATACACAAGCCGATCCCGCAAAATCCTGGCGCATTCATGAGTCCGGACCTATGCCATGTACGTGTCAGACAAACCTCACTCAAAACCTCTCCCGGGCGACCGCTTCAACCGTTGTTCTTCCGAAAAGAGGCATCGCGTTCATGCTGGTTCAGAGCAGACGCTACCACTTTGCAGCCTGTCGGACATTGAAGGGGCACGCCAGGCGAGAGGGCCGCCCGGGACGTGTCTGTTTGCTCGCCTTTTGTGTCACGTTCAGTGTCGACTCAGAGCGACACGACCGGACTGGGCGACAGGACAACTTCCTACTGAAGTCGACTGCCCGTTCGTCCGCCTGTTTAATATTGAACAGGCACACCGACTGAGAAACCCATCGCCCGCGCCTGCATTCAAATCATCGCTTGGCCTGACCGGCACCCGCTATATAAACACGGCCGCACACATCGCAAAACCGCATCACCTTCGCTTTTCCTTCCTCCTCCGTCACGACCGTCGACGCACCTCGCTTCCCTTCCTCCTCCTTCCACGAAACCCACCGACACAATCACGGCGACTAGCAGCATGCTATGGACGCGACTCTCATCGATGCTAAAGCACAAGATGGCGGCCCTTGTGAATGGTTGGCAGGCCTCGCGTGCGTGACGCGTAGAGGCCAGACTACCTCCGAGTTTGCTGGAGAAGAGTTCAGAGGATGACTACTGGACGATGGAGGAGACATTCCACGATGAGCGTGCGCCCGTGCCAGTTGTCGGCTTCACCATGATGCAGGCGCAATACGAGGCCATCATAGCAGAGGAGGAGCATCACGCGCAGCCTGCACAACCGTTCTTCGTGTTCCAGATGCCGCAGGAGGAGCAGGGGTACAACCCGCGGCCCCTCGAGCAACACCGGCTCACAGAGGGACATATCACTGGAGAGCATGCAAATGAGGATGATGTCGCGGTCATAGCCGCGGAGAACCCGGACGTCTTGGATGAGCAGGCGAACCAGTCCATGTGCAGCGCCCGCGACTTCTGCCACGAGCGATGGCGGTTGCACGTCTTACGGGCAAAGAGTGATGCCCTGTGTTCACAGAGTTCGAGGAGAAAGCGGACACAAAGTCGACGCAGGCGACCGCGGACTGGACAACTTCGTGTCGGTCACGCCGCCCGCGCGGTTCATGCAGGGCTGCAACAACCATGAGGCCGGCTCGTCCACGTCGTTCGTGGACCTTACCTCGGCCGACGACATCCACACGGCAGATTTCACCGAGGAAGAGTAGGACATGGGGCATGGGCGTGGATATGTCTCGTGTCCCATGTGGGCCGGCGACCCGCGGCTTCACTTCCCAGAGCTCATGGCCGTTGAGCTCAGCGGATGTGGAGAATAATAGGACGTGGAACACGGACGCCTCCATGGCCGACGAAGATTTAGACTAGATTAAAATAATCTCATCTCCACTTGTATTTATTGAAATATGTTAAAAATGTCATGAGTTTTGTTCGATTTAAACAAAAATCATCATGCTCGTTTAAATTCTGTTTAAAATATGTCAATATGTTTGATGTATATGATTGGTTGTCCGGCTTCCGTATTCATGTCCGTTGTCTGATAGCAACTCTGACTTGAAGGACCGCATTGAATAAGGCCAACTCACCGCGCGACCTCATTCTGTCCGACCCTGTTCTTTTAGGGCAAAAGGGACAGAGGCGGCCCAGCGCGCGACGGCCCGGACCCATCCTGTCCGTTTTGTGTCCGGGTCGACCCATTTCGAGCGCAAACTTGCGTCGGGTTTGGGTCGCGGCGGACACCAAACGGACGCGCGCCTCGTCCGCTTCGGGGCCGCGTGACACGCGTCCACCTACCTCCCACCCGCCTACATCAATGCGCACAAGCGGGCGGCCCCACCTGTCATCCGCACGTCGAACGGTCGTCGTCCTTCTTAAGTGGGAAGCGTGGACGGGTCGTCGTCCACACTGCCCCACGCCACCCAGCAGCCTCCTCGAACCCCGACAATGCCGAACCCTACCCTTCCTTTGTCCTCGAGCTCGCCGGCCGCCCACCTCACCATGGGCTTCTGGAACGGCAAGGGCAAGCACGACCGCGAGGCCGGCTCCTCCTCGGGGCGTCGCCGCGGATCCGTGAAGAAGGAGGAGACCGCGTCACTGCCGCGCTCCTCCCGTCGAGCCCCCGCGCCGGCCCCCTTCACCATTGCCCCTAGGCCCTCCGGCGAGCGCGACCGGCAGTACATCTGCGCGGACGTGTGCTGGAGGTACTGGGAGACAAGGACGCCGGTCCCATGGAGCGAGGCCCACTTCCCCAACGGGTGGCACCTCTCCACGGACCGGGTCCCCATCCCGCCAGTGCCGGCGACCGGCCGTGCACGGCGCGATGAGATCAACCGCCGCCGCCGCCTCCTCCCCGACGACCTGTACTACGACCACAGGTATGCCCCCGACTCCCCGCTCTGGGACACATGGCTCCAGGACGAGCACGGCACGCGCCGCGCGTCCTACTTCGCCGGCACCGTGTCGGGGCCGCGGAGGCCACGTGCAGAGCCGCGGCGTACGCGGGTGCGCGGCCTGACGCCCACGCCGTCGCCTTCCCCGTCTCTGTCGCCCCCTCCCCCTCCTCGCATGACAGAGGAGGAGGAGGCCCGTCTCCTGCAGCGTGTCATGGACGACTCCATGAACACGCACGACGAGCGGCAGTGGGACGGCCTGGAGGAGGCCATGGCCCTCTCTGCCGCCGGGGACGTCGCCTTCCCGGAGCTGCAGCTGGCGGCCGTCACGGCGGCCGTCACGGAGGAGCCGATGGAGGAGGACCCGCCCGCGTTCGAGCAGCTCCTGGGCCAGGGGTGGGGCTGGTCCTGCACTGCGTCGGAGATGGCCGCCGACCTGGGCGTGAACTGGTGCCCCACTCCGCCGCGGTCACCGGAGCGGGAGGCGTCGCCGCGGGAGGAGGTGGTGCAGGCACCTCCGGCCGTCCAGCCCGGCCCCGTCTACCAGCACCGCCGCCCCACCTCTGGACGCCGCCGGAGTACGTCGACCTCGTCAGCGACGACGACGACACCGCCGGCCAGTGAAGACGGCCACGGCCACGGCACCGACAGGCGCGGCAGGAGCGCGCGGGAGGAGTTTTTTTTATTTTCTTATTATGTTAATTATGAATCTGGGCCTTTTAAGTGGCCGTTGAAACTGGGCCGTTTTGTGCCAACCCATATATATGTTTTATGTTTTTTTAAATGCGTTTATTTGCTTTTTTAGTTATTTCATTAAAAATTTTATTTCCGTCCACCCCGGACACGATTTGGGGTGCGACCGCGCGGTGGACGCACGCACGACCCAACGAACACGGCCGGACACGGGCGAACCCATCGGCGCTCCAAAGGAACAAATTCGGACTAATCCAGACGTCCGTTTGGGGTCGCGTGGTGGAGTTGGCCTAAGCCCTCACGCAACTTGCGGTGTTTTGGCGTCATTTTGGAATGGATCAGCCAGACAACCATAGGCGTCGAATTATTCCACGGATTTCAGTAAAGAGACAGACCAACGCTCGTGCGAACTGTGCGTGGAAGGTCTCAGAATACTTTTGGATTTTAGGCGGACAACAGTGTCTCTACACGCGACCTGCTGGCCCATTTTCAAAACGAGCGGTGCTGATGACTTGACATTAAATATGCCGGGTAGAAAACATATATATACTACAGGCCGATCTCTCAAAACCCCACCTGTGTCTACACTACACTCGTGGCGCACAAAAGTACGTAGTTGTTTAAGCCAAGGTGGAGTCAATTTGGCCGTGCGAGTTCGGTGCCACGATGACTTTGTTGGCAGATCTGCTGACTCTCGACGCACGACAAGGCAGGCATCGACATTGTCGACGAGAAAAAGTCGCGGATTTGATCAGGAACGGTGAGCAAAGCACGACAATTAGACAAATCGGCTCTGTTGTTTATGTGCGTGACATAAAATGCGTCGCTTTGGTGTTAAAAATATCAGGGATGTCTGGCTGTGCTGCTCTGCTCTGCTCTGTTTGATGTGGATGCAGAATTAAAGGCTTGCTTGGACGTCACCTCCGGGTTATGTTATGTTACTCTAGAGGTTAGTTGAAGCTGAAACACTCGTGAGTAATAAACTACGTATATCAAATAGTTGTATGATACTATCACGTTGATTCCTGTAATATTCTCGCTGACAGTTGAATGGATGCTGTCACTGCTGACCACGTACGTAGATTGCCATGTCTGCTCAAGAAAGCAGCATGATGGTGGGGAGGCAGCTTAGGTGTGGACAACGACGCGCACCTGCACTGGGTGTAACCTGGTCTGCTGGTCACGAGAAGATGCAAAAGAGAAAGAAAAAAAAATAACCGCCTTGGGAGAAGTGAACAAGGGGGTCAGTTGAAGCAACGGCTGCTCTCAACTCCCAACGGCGAGGAAAAGGAAGACTGCTGCTTTCATCATCATACAACTGCAGAAAAGATTAGAAGGAAAAAACAAATGTAGAGTGCTCTTTGATGGCAGCTTCACATGCTTAGATCAGAAAAGAATAGAGCTGCAGCCCTACAATGGGTAGGCTGCTTCATGTTAACTGACCCTACATTATCTTCATCGGTTTTAAAAGTGCCGTATGCATAGCATTGCTCATTCCTTTTCCCTTGGAACCTTGCTCGTCTGATTTGATAACCAATATATGATGACCTGACAGATCAAACCTCGTAAGCACCGACGAGTAACAGCGGATAATTTGCTGTTAAATCATGCCAGGTTAAACCTACATCAGTACTGGGCACCGGCTCAGACCTCAGAGTGGTAGCTGTTGGCTACAATTTGTGAGCCGGCAAAAATGACAGCAGTTGCCAACCGGACCAAAGTCCATTTGTTTGGTCATTTCCTCCTCGGTGACTTCGTCTCTTTCGATCAAAGCCGAGACAATTAATGGCCCTGTTTGCATATTTTAACTCAGTTAGATGTTAGAGTTAGATTTTAAACCTGAACAAACCCTGAACTAACTCTAGCCAAAGAGGTGTTTGGATGGCAGGGTTAGATGGAGCGGATACGACAAGGCGTCTTCATGAGCGGTGTGAGAGGGAAGGAGGGAGATGACGAGAAGCTTCGAGGAAGTAGGGAAGGATCTGTTGTGGGGAGAGTGAGAGAAAAAGGTGTTTTTTAGTGGTCCCAAGAAGAACTAACCCAAATAAGCACCTCTTATGTGGGTTAGATTTTTTTGAATGGGTTAGATGCATGGTTAGATGCATCTAACCCAAACTAACCCTCCTGTTTGGATATTTTTAGGTTAGTTGAGTCCAAACTAACCCAAACTAACTCTAACCCATGAATCTAAACAGGGCCAATGTGCTACTCCAGTTGGTTGGTTGTTGTAAAATATATATTCGCTCCGCCATGATGTGTCATTGTTAGTACTCGGTGTCACATCAGATGAGTTCACAAGATACTCGGTGTCATACAAGGTTATGTCGTATATATCAAATGACGTCGCAAGATATCTGATACTCCCTTCATTCTAAAACAAACAACAACAACAACAACAATAACAAAGTCTTTAGTCCCAAACACGTTGGGTAAGCCCCTTCGTTTCAAAACTAGTTCCAAAATGTTTGAAGTACTAGTTGTCCTAGAATTGGTCAAACTTAAAAATGTGTGAGTTAGGACAAACATAGAACTTCAAAGAATTTGAATTGGAGTTAGTACATGTAGCTCCCGCTTGCGAAGGGTCCTGCCACTTTGGATCTATAGTATACAGTCTTTTCCTACATTTTTGTAAGAGGCTGTTTTCAGGACTTAACCCGTGACCTTATAGTCACAAGGCAGAAGCTTTACCACTGCGTCAAGCTCGACTGAACTTAGCCAAAAGAAAAACAGAGAGTAAACTGAACGCTGGCATAAACAACCACAACTCGAATGGACATTTTTATACAGAAGCGCGAGCAGTCGCCCGATACAGTTACTGTCCTCAAGACCTACTTTCAGTCGAATGTTGCTGATACAATAGGGACAGTCTTCTATACCATGGACCACACACATTTTCTTGTCGCTAAGAATGTACATGCACTTTCTCATGAAAATGAACTCAAAGGGCATCTACTGGCGGAGCTCACGGAGGACATGCTTCCACTGGCGAGCAAGTTTGAATGATGGACTGCAGCACATGCTGTGGGGGTAACGAATGGTACAGTACAACACATGTATCAACAGCACCGGCAGCAAAACAGATCTCGGCATGTGTACGGGGCTGCTCTGGCTTCCAGCTCCTCAATTGGGGGCACGGCCTCGAGAACAAATCCATTCTCTCCAGTGAAGCAGAAGTCATAGATGTTTCTGCATATGCCTTTACTGAACGGATGAACTCTATCAGGAATTCCCCTGCAAGTAGTACAGCTCCAGTGTTTCAGTACCGAGTTAATGATACAGCAATGATGAATCACAGCAAGCTGGAGCGTGAGTCGCCTCCAGTATTGCATACCTTAAGTAGAATATCCGCTTCCTTCTGGCCACTTCATAGGTTGTTTGATTTGTGAGAGCAATATAACTGCAAAAGTATAGAAGGGGGGAATTCAGCCAAACATGCATGCATTGAAGACGAAATATAGTTGCTCCTTTTGGGCAGGGGCTGCATGGAGATGATGCCTTTGTAGCATTACCAACAATTAATGGCCTAAAATTTATCAAATTCCAGCCATGCGCTCGAAGGACAGGCATGTGTACCGCTTTGCTTTGGCTTTTGCCCTCTGATCCTCTAGTCGCTGGGTTAACCCCGTAGTGTGACCTTTTGGTTCAACAGGCATTATATGCTATTGTACTTCAATTTATAACTCAATGAAAATTGACAAAGTGGTATTGGGAGTTAAAACAGAAATAACTTAAAAAAATTATATGTTCAACCATTGGCCTGTTGCTATGCATTTGCTAGACAGTAATGTTTCGACAAAGCTCAAATCCATGATTTTCTCCCCTCCTTTTTCCCGAAGGAAATTTAAGTACATGTTCTCAACTTAACAATTCAAGAAAATAAATAAAAAATGCTACCATTTGACGTCTCTTTTGAATAATTAGAAGGCCTTGTATGGTTAGAGAGATCAAGCGACCAGGAAAAAGCTTTACCTATGAAACATCAACAACAACAGCAGGAACATAAGGATAAATATCAATACTGCCAACAGGATTACACCAATAAAATCCTTCCACCTGCCATGGTAACAAAAATAAGTTCCATGAGATAACCAGAAAAGAAAGGCTCGAATGAAAGGATTGAAGTCACATCTTATGGACAACAATATGAGCTCAGAAGAGATATGTTTTACCAGACTTTCTCAATATCTAAATGCAGTGACTCAATGTACAGAGCAACAGTCCAGGTAGACAGGATTGATTCTTCAAATATGTACCACCTAGAAAATATAAAACATTTGTTATAAAACTATTAGAACTTTAATAATTGAACCAAACACATCACAAGGTTCCGCAACATAAACAGTACAGTTTGTACTGCCAGTAAAGTCCAAAAAAGATTGGTGCTTACATAGTTAACCTTTTTTAAGCAGTCGAACCAAATGAGCTTTATACTCCCTCCATGCCAAAGTAGTGCGTATTAAGAGTTTTCCTAGGTTAAACTTTGTAGTTTGACCAACTATATAGAAAAATATATGAACTTTGAAGTACCAAATATCTATAATAACAAAATAAATTCCATGACGAATCTAATGGTATTGTAGATGTCGACAATTTTTTCTACAAAACTTGGTCAAATTATAATTTTTGGCTTAGGATAAAACTAATATGCACTATATTTTGGCTTAGACGGAGTACATGGTAAAAGAAAAGAGAGAATTCCTTATTTGTCCCTTCCCAATGTAAATTTTGTTCCCTATATGGCGCACTTCCGTCCATTTTAGACACTAACGGGATGAAACGACCATTTTGCCCCTAGTGCATTTTCAGCGATGTTGCACTCCAATATTTTGGTCCTTAGCTAAACTTATCTGTGTGTGTAAAACTCGTAGAAAACATCTATAAAACTTGTACTACCATATCTAAGATCAGTATCATACTGGTTAGTTCAACACGTTCAAAAGCATTACACACACTATTAAGTCCTCTAATTAGCCCATGTTCGGAACTATACACATAATTAGCCATACACCATGCGTGCGCCGGCAGCCGTAGACCACGCGCACGGTCGGCAGACGAGAACGCCTCCTGCTGGCCACGAGCAGTCGTAGATCATGCACACAGCCGGTAAGTGGAGGACCAGAGGAATGCCACCAGCCAGCCACGCGCAGCCAGAGACCATGTGCTCGCTCGGACTGAGGCAGTCGCCGCTGCCGGTTGTCTAGTTCTGCAACTGCCTCAGCCTCCTCTAATGGATTTACAAGCAGATGAGTTTGCAGCGGTAGACCTATCTCCTGAACAGAGTTCGGTAAACAAGGGAACGAAGCAACCATCCCCTCGGGGAGGAATGTTTTAAGGGATTGACTTCGGCTCCTATTATCTCTGTTTACCAATCTTCAAATTGGTGAATTGGTTAATAGGAAGTGCGTGCTAGCATGCTTCATATTTCTAATAACAAGGGCCGTTTCTTGTTTGGTCGTTAGATCAGAGGGTGCTCATCCCTTGCTTGGCCGTGCCGCCGGAACAGGTCCACGGAGACGATGCCCGTCACCTGCAGCACCGCCGTTCAGTGCTCGCCCACTGGCTTCGCCGCGCCCTTCTTCATCTTGTCCAGCAGCTTCAGGAGCATACCTTCCGACAGCGACGCCATGTGCCGGTGATTTGGTGAGATGGAATTTGAGTTAGTCTAGGTGGTGATCAATGAAAGGATCGCAAGAAAGGTTGTTTCTGTACTTTTCCTGAAACATCCACGAGTTCTTCGCCCTGCCCATGAAATCTCAAGCTAAATTGCACGACGGGCGTGTTGATTTGACCAAATCGGAGCCAATTTGTACACAATCTTGCATCAAACAAGGCGAATCCAAGGAAACCTCGGCTAATTCGATAAAACCTTGGCCAGTTCAATGCTCGCCGCATCAAGAATGACGAAAGAACCTCGAAGTGGAGCTTTGCATGGACGTCCGGCTCCAACAAGAGAGGGCGATCCTAGAAGTCAGGAGAAGCTGTTCGCACCTCATTGCACCACGTGGCCTGCACAGTCGCACCGAGGCCAAGCCCACCTCAATGCCGTGGGCCAACCCCTTTGCAGTCGTGTTCACCTACGGCCGAGCCACACCAAGGCATTTGCCAACTACCACCTCTGCCGCGCCTTGACTCGCGACATCCGCAGCCGCCTTGCCCCCTCCCGCCTCAGTGCCTTGGCAGCCATCCACCGCCCTGTCCTGGTCGCCACCCACAGCCACAGCCCCACCTAGGTCGCCCATACCCCTTAGCCTTGCACCGCCGCTGCTATATGCTCGGGGGAGAGAGCGAGTTCTATCGCGGGGAAGAGGATTCGGACAGGGATCGGGGAGAGGAGAGAAAGGTTCGATCGATCCATCTCTTCCTTTTATTTTCTTTCTTTCTGGTGTTTAACAGCTAGAGGGCAGGCCTGGCGCAGTGGTGAAGTCCTCCCCACTTGTGCCAAGAGGTCCTGGGTTCGAACCAGCCTCTCTGCATTGCACTTTGCAGGGGTAAGACTAGGTTCCTATAATCCCTCCCCAGACCCCACCTTGTGTGGGAGCTTCTATGCACTGGGTCTGTCCTTTTTTTTGGTGTTTAACAGCTAGGAGCACTTTGGTCCATGGAAGAAAATACTGACAGGCCAAATGGATGTAATGGTAACAGATTTGATGGAGATGTCATATAGGGAACAAATTGTAAATATGGTGTCAAAAAGGGAAGAATTTTTTGTTTAGGGCCAAATAGGGAAGCAAAATTTAAGAAAGGGTCAAATAAGGAATTCTCTCTAAAAGAAAAGGGTTCATCCGTCATCTAACACATCAGTTCAAATATTTCAGATCAGCTACCTAGTATTGATAGTTTTGAACAAATTGACTTGTAACTGCACATGGCAACTTAACCCTTACAACTAAATTTTACAATCCATATGTAAAATCAAGTCTATATCCTGTCCCATTTACTTTCAGTCACAAATCAATGCCCTGTGCAAAGCGTGCAATCAACTTCAACTTCGGCTATATCTTTATTAGATTAGCCACATGAAAATAACAGAAACAGATTAATCAAAATGTGTTTTCAGAACATTATGCGTATACATTGTTTCTATACCACTATATAGTGTACGAATAACAATGATTATCGGCTGTTGGATGAAGCCGATCCAACGGTTGAGAGGTGGCAAATCCGAGTAGTCTTGGCTGTTGGATATTCTCTCCTCCACATTGGATTATACCACGTGTACTAATCCAGAAGATTCTACACCTGTGCTTATGCACGAACCTGAAAACAAAGACACTTCTCCTTTGTTCTGGACTTCTCCAAACTTCAATTTTCCAGGTTTTCTTTGTTCAAAGAACACCATTCATGTTTATTCTATCATTTACAGTGTACAATATGCACGTAACACATACATTTCTCATTTGTTCTAGACTCTTCCATACGGGAGTTCTCCCAAGTTTTTTCTTCCAAAAGAACTGACATTTATTTTATTTTCGTTTCTGTTTTTTTGGGGGGGTTTAAAGGTAATGCAGCATCTTCCAAAATCCAATTTTCTTTGCAAATGGTGTACTCAACTGTTCTTATACATTTCACATGAGTTTTGCGTAGTATTATACCACACGGTCATCAAATATTAAGTAATTATAATTTCAATTCAAATGGGATGGGCGATGAAACTTGAACATACATCTTAAATTTATTTGGTGTGACTCCAAATGTATATTTGACTATTATAATGTGGTATGTTGATATCTGTTCACACTTCATTCTCACATGCAAGGCGCGTGTAACTTACTAGTACTGAATAGTGTATGATAAAATCAAAGATGTTCAGGTTGCATGTTGGAGATAAAAACGAAATTCAGAAACCATGACCAGGTGAAGTGTAATCTGTTTGCTCGTATAATCAAAGAATGGGTGGATATGCATTGACAGTCACACAAATCAAGCCTTATGCAGTGTGCGTGCATAGAGCAGGCTCCTCAAAATGTTTATACAGCACCAGATGTCCAGAAGCAAGCCAATAAATACACATGCAGATTTATTCTGCAGAGTGCACAGTAGAACATAGACGGTGTACAACGGAAAAACATGAACGTGCATACCAAGCAACATAATCATTATGTACATGTAAAAAATATAATGCAGGAAATATACATGCCAAAACTCACCAAAAACGACAATGGTTCTTTTTGCCAATGCACGTTCCAAGCCAAACACAGTGATGGTCAAACTGAAGGACACATTTATCACAATCATGGCAGTGTCTGGTACGAGGTGGCTGCAAAAGTGTAATGTAGGAAAAAGTGAACTTAGACAATCAACAAAAGCTTTACATGGAAAAAGTTTGAAGAGTAGGACGTAGGATCAGTGGATCACACAGATCAGTGTGAAACAAAGACATGTGAAAAAAAACTATTTAGTAATGCATCAGGATGTAGAAGACCCTCAGGATGGTCTCAGGGAGCTTAAAGATACTCGTCATAGCCTTAGGGCACCTAAATGGGTTTTTAATAGGCAATACAATGAAACCATTTAGAGCAACAGTATGACAGAAAGTCTGCAAATAGACTACTTCAACTATAACATGGAACAATCAACTGTAATTATAATGCCTGAATTCTTATAGATCCACTTAACGATTCTTAACCAGTGACATAAGGAGTTTAGTTAAATACAACCAAAGGTACGTGGACATAACTCATGGCTCACAAAAATGCCTTGTTTTTCGTGTCACCAACCCACACTTGATGTGAAGTTCAATCCGATGATTTTATACAATGGACGTAGTGAACATTTGCATGTCATAATTATGAAAGCTTTAGCACCATAAATTGAGAAGATAAAACAAAACCTGGATAATTTTGCAATATTGGCAAGTCCAATCCCTACAAAGGAAATATAGAAGAATGTTAAACTAATATTATGACAGTGAGCAAACACAAGGATTTTACTACTGCATATACCCTAAAAAATAATTTCTCGAGCTTTACCTGTTGCTTGACCCAGGAGGATAAAGATCCACAATTTGATGCAACCATGACGATGAAGAAGACATTGGTCTAAGTTTCTCTAGATCAGGCCGGTTTGTGCAGGACTTTAAGCTTCCATGTTTTGAACTAGATTGTCTTTTCTTAATCATCAAAAACACACACACAAGAAAGTATAAGTATCAGTGTATACCTCAGATAGGTTGTCAACGCTTCTATGCTATGGTGATTACGACATTACTTTGAAAGAGTAGCAGTATTGATGAAGGTTGCATGCATCCCACCACTGGCTTGCATTGCATCAATAACATAGCTGACGGCACAGGAGCCCCAAAGTCAGGTACTTCGAGATTCAATCGATAATGTGTATGATAACAAATTCAATAAGGCTATTCCATACCCTGGAGATGAACCAGCAGTGTAGAAGTATTGCGCTAAGGCGATCAGAACGAGCACACCATACACTCCAATATACCTGTAATAAAATGATACCAAATGGAGATCCTCAACAACCAAAAAGAGATAACTGTACACATCCTAAGTCAGAACGGAATGGACGGGGATTTGTAGTGCAATATGAGGGGGAAATCATGGCGTAACATATTCTCCTAGTGAGCAGAGTCTAAATAAGACTGAGAACCACGATGCCTACACTCTGGCTGAAACAGTCAAGCAAAACAGCACTACAACAAACTACCAAATACCACTCAGATATACAATAGAGTGCTTTGACCTCTGAGAAGGGCATATTATTATCACTGTGTAGAATTACGTGATTTATGCTTCATAGCTGGTGGCACGCGGACAACCAGCACGCTAGCACCCCAAAAGCTACCTTTCCTCGTAGAATCATATCGATTATATGGTTTAAAACAGGGAAAACGATCATTCGAGTGATACCTAGAGCTGGAACGAAGCTACGAACGCCGCACAAATCAACAGCGCATCTTAAATTTGGATTGGAACCAAGCAAAAAAATTGAACTGGTGGGCAAAATAAGGTGGGAACTGTACCACGGCTCCTCGTGGATCCGCCTATCGAGGGTCGAATCGAGCAGGAAGACGGCGCCGACGAAGACCACGTGCATCAGGAGCACCATAGCCCTCAGGCCCAGGGGCGACCTCCTCGCTGCGCAAGAGAAACCCCAAACACCAGATCAGGACGCAAACACCCGGGACCGAATCGAGCTGAGGAGGGGAAATCGAAGGGAGAGCGTACTCCGATCGGAGAGGCGGGCCCCTGGCTCGGCGGCGGAGGAGGACGCCATTGGGGACGCCGCGGTCGCATCCGACGGCGAGGAAGGTTAAGCGGGAGTGAGGAGGGCTACCGGCGTCGCGACTCTGGTGCTCCGGAGACGACGTTTTCCGGTGGAAGAAGCGGGGTCCGTTGGGGTGGGGGCCACGTGACAGACAGGACTATGTTGTCTTATTGAAGTGGATGGGGCCCAGCTGGAAGTGGGGATAGGACGAGAAGGTGTTGTAGTTGGGAACTGAATCCATGTGAGATGCATGTACCCCTGCGTGACCCTGATTTTATCTCTACTCTTATAAAAAAATAGAGTTGGTGATGATGGTGTTCCTGCCATCCTGTAATATAGGCCATCCGATTTATATCCGACGGATAGAAAGGAAACTATGGTAATTTTGCAAAAAGATACCTACACCCCTCTCCGCATTTGCAAATAAGGCATTCCCTCGTTCATCCTTTTCTCTTACAATATAAACTACTCATACAAATGCATCTTAATGTTCCGTGTAACGCATGGGCATCTTGTTGGTTACTTATATATACTAAAACGTACTATAATAGATCGGGATCAGGAGTTGCAAGACATCTGCATTGTACAACCAGAGTACAGTAATCAGCACTCTTCGAAAATATGGATCATAATAGGGCACTACTGTGCCCCGGCGCAACAATTCGGCCGGTCGCCCCACGACCGTATGATTCCTAGGCGATGGCGAGCGTAGTGAGGTTAACCACGCTCCCGCACCCGCCGCTGGCCACTCCGGCCACGACGCCCACAAATCGCGGCCCTATGACCTGCCCTGCTGCTAGCCGTGCACGCCTGGGCCCCTCCACCCGGCGCCGCTTCCCGTCCGCTGGTGACACCCCTCGCCCTGGCGGTTTGCCGACTCCATCATCCCCAGTTTCCGCGGTGTTTACGGTGGCAGCGACAGATCCGGCCTCGACACTGCGAATCCTGCACCGGAAGGTGCATCCCTTTGCCGATCTGCGCCTTGGACCGCTGGATCTGGGCAAGTCCCCTCGTTGGGGGGGCTCAAATCCGTCGTGGTTCACCCTCCCCCTCGGTCAACCATTCCATTTCAAGCCAAGCAGCAGGGGACGATGGGGGATGGACGGAGGACATGTCGCGGAAGAACCGGAGGGCGGGCTCGCCTCCGATATATCCAGCGCCCATGCCCCAAGGCACACCGCTCGGACCAGAGCAGAGACATCAATGCGGGCTGCAGTCATGTAGCCTTCTTTAGCCGGTTCAAGGGCAAATGCTTTCGCTGCCTCAACAAGCGCCACCGCCTCGTCGAATGTCGTGATCCTCTCTGTTGCATCATCTGCAAGCGCGCGGGGCACTTCGGCAAGGAGTGCGCGCAGAATCCTCGGAATGGGGGTCCAGGAGGGTCTGCCCGCGCCAGGTTGGGGCCGCTGCCGTCCAAGGCTCCTGTTCGCAACCGCCTCTACTTCCCGCCAGCGCTCGAGTCGGCACCGATGGACCGCTTCCTACACTGCGACCCGGCACGGCGGTCGCGCACCAGCAACAAAGTGATCGTGGTGTCCCCGGCCCTGGAACACGAAGAGTAAATCCTGCGTCAGCACGCCATCACGCTCTCCGCCGCTGACCGCAACCACTTCACCAACCCAATGGCAGTGGGGAGGGCCATCCACGAGAATCTCGGCTCCCTGGCCCACCAGCTCCGCACCACCACGCACCACCCGGAGGCCTTCCTCGTCCACTTCGACCTCCCAGTGCATCGCGACGGCGTAGTGCGGCGAGGCGTGCTCAAGGTGGAGGCCGGCAAGTACTTCATCAAGGCCTGGCATGAAGACTACCACACAACCATCCTCAAGTGCAACCTCCATGTGTGTGTCGTTGTCGAGGACTTGCCTATGTAGTTCTGGTCCCTTGACGGGGTGGACGAGGCCCTCGGTGACTTTGGGCGCATCGACCGCCTGGACACGCGCACGCTGAAGAGGGGGCACACCAAGACATTCGCGTGTTGGCTCTGGGTCTGGGATGTGGCTCACATCGCTACAAAAAAAATACACTTCCATGATAATACGTGTTTGTCGCAGTAGGTCGCATATTTTGTCATGCATGTACATCCATGACGAATTTATGACAGAATCAAGATAGTCATACCTGTGATGTCATAGAAGTGTTCCATGACATTACCAAAATTATCATCACGGAAGTGTCCACTTCCATGACGATAAATCGCGCGTCACATAAGTGCTTTCATAAAGGGTGACCGACACGTGGCATCCACCGTAACGGAACGTCGTTAATCTATCGGGTCCGGTTTTGGATCCGATAACCCGTTAACAGCCCAGACCAATGGGGATTTTCCACATGTAAAATCATCATTGGCTGGAGGAGACACGTGTCAGCTCCGCGTTGGCACAGGTGTCACTCATCCAATGGGCGAGACTGAAGAAATATGCCCTAGAGGCAATAATAAAGTTATTCTTTATTTCCTTATTTCATGATAAATGTTTGTTATTCATGCTAGAATTGTATTAACCGGAAACTTAGTACATGTGTGAATACATAGACAAACAGAGTGTCACTAGTATGCCTCTACTTGACTAGCTCGTTGAATCAAACATGGTTAAGTTTCCCAGCCATAGACATGAGTTGTCATTTGATTAACGGGATCACATCATTAGAGAATTATGTGATTGACTTGACCCATTCCGTTAGCTTAGCACTTGATCGTTTAGTATGTTGCTACTGGTTTCTTCATGACTTATACATGTTCCTATGACTATGAGATTATGCAACTCCCGTTTACCAGAGGAACACTTTGTGTGCTACTAAAAGTCACAACGTAAAATGGGTGATTATAAAGGTGCTCTACAGGTGTCTCCGAAGGTACTTGTAGAGTTGGCGTATTTTGAGATTAGGATTGTCACTCCGATTGTCGGAGAGGTATCTCTGGGCCCTCTCGGTAATGCACATCACTATAAGCCTTGCAAGCAATGTAGCTAATGAGTTAGTTGCGGGATGATGCATTACCTGACGAGTAAAGAGATTGGCTGGTAACGAGATTGAACTAGGTATTGAGATACCGACGATCGAATCTCGGGCAAGTAACATACCGTTGACAAAGGGAACAAAGTATGTTGTTATGCGGTTTGATCGATAAAGATCTTCGTAGACTATGTGGGAGCCAATATGAGCATCTAGATTCTGCTATTGGTTATTGACCAGAAACGTGTATCGGTCATGTCTACATAGTTCTCGAACCCGTAGGGTCTGCACGCTTAAAGTTCGATGACGGTTATATTATGAGTTTATGTGTTTTGATGTACCGAAGGTAGTTAGGAGTCCCGGATGTGATCACAGACATGATGAGGAGTCTCTAAATGGTCGAGACATAAGGATCGATATATTGGATGACTATATTTGGACATCGGAATGGTTCCGGGTGAGATCGGGATAATACGGAAGCACCGGGAGGTTATCGGAACCCCCCGGGAGGTATATGGGCCTTAATGGGCTTTAGTGGAAAGGAGGGGAAAGGATCAAGGGAGGGGGCGCCCCCCACCCCAAGCCCAATCCGAATTGGGAAGGGGGCCGGCCCCCCTTTCCTTCCTTCCTCCTTCCTCTTCCTTCCCTCTCCCTCTCCAAATAGGAAAAGGAGTAGTCCTACTCCCGATGGGAGTAGGACTCCCCCCCTTGGGCGCGCCTCCTCCTTCTGGCCGGCCCTCTCCTCCCCTCCTTTATATACGGAGGAGGGGGGCACCCTATAGACACAACAATTGATCCCTTGGATCTCTTAGACGTGTGCGGTGCCCCCCTCCACCATAATCCACCTCGATAATATTGTAGCAGTGCTTAGGCGAAGCCCTGCGTCGGTAGAACATCATCATCGTCACCACGCCGTGGTGCTGACGGAACTCTCCCTCAAAGCTCGGCTGGATCGGAGTTCGAGGGACGTCATCGAGTTGAACACGTGCTGAACTCGGAGGTGTCGTGCGTTCGGTACTTGATCGGTCGGATCATGAAGACGTACGACTACATCAACCGCGTTGTGCTAATGCTTCCGCTTTCGGTCTACGAGGGTACATGGACAACATTCTCCCCTCTCGTTGCTATGCATCACCATGATCTTGCGTGTGCATAGGAAATTTTTTGAAATTACTTCGTTCCCCAACAGTGGCATCCGAGCCAGGTTTATGCGTAGATGTTATATGCACAAGTAGAACACAAATGAGTTGTGGGCGATACAAGTCATACTGCTTACCAGCATGTCATACTTTGGTTCGGCGGTATTGTTTGATGAAGCGGCCCGGACCAACATTACGCGTACGCTTACGCGAGACTGGTTCTACCGACGTGCTTTGAACACAGGTGGCTGGCGGGTGTCAGTTTCTCCAACTTTAGTTGAACCCGAGTGTGACTACGCCCGGTCCTTGAGAAGGTTAAAACATCACTAACTTGACGAACTATCGTTGTGGTTTTGATGCGTAGGTAAGAACGGTTCTTGCTCAGCCCGTAGCAGCCACGTAAAACTTGCAACAACAAAGTAGAGGACGTCTAACTTGTTTTTGCAGGGCATGTTGTGATGTGATATGGTCAACACATGATGCTAAATTTTATTGTATGAGATGATCATGTTTTGTAACAGGGTTATCGGCAACTGGCAGGAGCCATATGGTTGTCGCTTTATTGTATGCAATGCAATCGCCCTGTAATTGCTTTACTTTATCACTAAGCGGTAGTGATAGTCGTAGAAGCAATGGTTGGTGAGACGA
Organism: Triticum aestivum; assembly: GCF_018294505.1. Taxonomy (NCBI): domain Eukaryota; kingdom Viridiplantae; phylum Streptophyta; class Magnoliopsida; order Poales; family Poaceae; genus Triticum; species Triticum aestivum. Next base: position 498,815,077 of record NC_057810.1, read on the forward strand.
CAATGATGCTACGATGGAGATCAAGGTGTCGCGCCAGTGACGATGGTGATCATGGCGGTGCTTCGGAGATGGAGATCACAAGCACAAGATGATGATGGTCATATCATATCACTTATATTGATTGCATGTGATGTTTATCCTTTATGCATCTTATTTTGCTTTGATTGAGGTAGCATTATAAGATGATCTTTCACTAAATTTCAAGGTAAAAGTGTTCTCCCTGAGTATGCACCGTTGCCAAAGTTCCTCGTGCTGAGACACCACGTGATGATCGGGTGTGATAAGCTCTACGTTCATCTACAACGGATGCAAGCCAGTTTTGCACACGCAGAATACTCGGGTTAAACTTGACGAGCCTAGCATATGCAGATATAGCCTCGGAACACTGAGACCGAAAGGTCGAGCGTGAATCATATAGTAGATATGATCAACATAGTGATGTTCACCATTGAAAACTACTCCATTTCACGTGATGATCAGTTATGGTTTAGTTGTTTTGGATCAAGTGATCACTTAGATGATTAGAGAGATGTTTATCTAAGTGGGAGTTCTTAAGTAATATGATTAACTGAACTTTAATTTATCATGAACTTAGTCTTGATAGTATTTTGCAAATTATGTTGTAGATCAATAGCTCGTGTTATAGCTTCCCTATGTATTATATGTGTTCCTAGAGAAAACTAAGTTGAAAGATGATAGTAGCAATGATGCGGACTGGGTTTGTGATCTGAGGTTTATCCTCATTGCTGCACAGAAGAATTATGTCCTTGATGCACCGCTAGGTGACAGACCTATTGCAGGAGCAGATGCAGACGTTATGAACGTTTGGCTAGCTCAATATGATGACTACTTGATAGTTTAGTGCACCATGCTTAACGTCTTAGAATCGGGACTTCAAAGACATTTTGAATGTCATGGACCATATGAGATGTTCCAGGAGTTGAAGTTAATATTTGAAGCAAATACCCGAGTTGAGAGATATGAAGTCTCCAACAAGTTATATAGCTAAAAGATGGAGGAGAATTGCTCAACTAGTGAGCATGTGCTCAGATTCTCTGGGTACTACAATCACTTGGATCAAGTGGGAGTTAATATTCCAGATAAGATAGTGATTGACAAAGTTCTCTAGTCACCATCACCAAGTTACTAGAACTTTGTGATGAACTATAGTATGCAAGGGATGACGAAAACGATTCCCGAGCTCTTCGTGATGTTGAAATCGACGAAGGTAGAAATCAAGAAAGAACACCAAGTGTTGATGATTGACAAGACCACTAGTTTCAAGTAAAGGGCAAAGGAAAGAAAGGGAAACTTCAAGTAGAATGGCAAGCAAGTTGTCATTCCCGTGAAGAAGCCCAAAGTTGGACCAAAGCCTGAAACTGAGTGCTTCTACTGCAAAGCAAATGGTTACTGGAAGCGGAAATGCATTGAATATTTGGTGGATAAGAAGAATGGCAAAGTGAACTAGGGTATATTTGATATACACATTATTAATGTGTACCTTACTAGTGTTTATAGTAGCCCCTGGGTATTTGATACTTGTTCGGTTGCTAAAAATTAGTAACTCGAAACATGAGTTACAGAATAAACAGAGACTAGTTGAGGGTGAAGTGACGATGTATGTTGGAAGTGGTTCCAAGATTGATATGATCATCATCACACACTCCCTATATTTTTGAGATTAGTGTTGAACCTAAATAAATGTTATTTGGTGTTTGCGTTGAGCATAAATATGATTAGATCATGTTTATTGCGATACGATTATTCATCTAAGACAGAGAATAAATTGTTATTCTGTTTACATGAATAAAACCTTCTATGGTCATACACCCAATGTTGATGGTTTATTGAATCTTGATCATAGTGATACACATATTCATAATATGGATGCCAAAAGATGCAATGTTGATAATGATAGTACAACATATTTGTGGAACTGCCGTTTGGGTCATATCGGTGTAAAGCGCATGAAGAAACTCCATAAAGATGGACTTTTGGAATCACTTGATTATGAATCATTTGATGCTTGCGAACCGTGCCTTATGGGCAAGATGACTAAAACTCCATTCTCCGGAACAATGGAACGAGCTACTGACTTATTTAAAATAATACATATCGATGCTTGCGATCCAATGAGTGTTGATGCTCGTGGCGAGTATCGTTATTTTCTAACCTTCACAGATGATTTGAGCAGATATGGGTATATCTACTTAATGAAACACAAGTTTGAAACATTTGAAAAAGTTCAAAGAATTTCAGAGTGAAGTGGAGAATCATCGTAACAAGAAAATAAAGTTTCTACAATCTGATCGTGGAGGAGAATATTTGAGTTACGAGTTTGGCCTTCATTTAAAAACAATGTGGAATAGTTTCACAGCTCACGCCACATGGAACACCACAACGTAATGGTGTGTCCGAACGTCATAACCGCACTTTATTGGATATGGTGCGATCTATGATGTATCTTACCGATTTACCACTATCGTTTTGGGGTTATGCATTAGAGACAGCTGCATTCACTTTAAATAGGGCACCATCAAAATCGGTTGAGACAACGCCTTATGAACTGTGGTTTGGCAAGAAACCAAAGTTGTCGTTTCTTAAAGTTTGGGGCTGCGATGCTTATGTGAAAAAAGTTTCAACCTGATAAGCTCGAACCCAAATCGAAGAAGTGCGTCTTCATAGAATACCCAAAAGGAAACTGTTGGGTACACCTTCTATCACAGATCCAAAGGCAAGATATTTGTTGCTAAGATGGATCCTTTCTAGAGAAGGAGTTTCTCTCGAAAGAAGTGAGTGGGAGGAAAGTAGAGCTTGATAAGGTAATTGTACCTTCTCCCGAATTGGAAAGTAGTTCATCATAGAAATCAGTTCCAGTGATTCCTACACCGATTAGTGAGGAAGCTAATGATGATGATCATGAAACTTCAGATCAAGTTACTATAGAACCTCGTAGGTCTTCCAGAGTACGGTCCGCACCAGTGTGGTATGATAATCCCGTTCCGGAAGTCATGTTACTAGACCATGATGAACCGAGGAACTATGAGGAAGCGATGATGAGCCCAGATTCTGCGAAATGGCTTGAAGGCCATGAAATCTGAGATGGGGTCCATGCATGAGAACAAAGTGTGGACTTTGGTGGACTTGCCTGATGATCGGCAAGCCATAGGAAATAAATGGATCTTCAAGAGGAAGACAGACGCTTATAGTAGTGTTACTATCTACAAAGCTCGACTTGTCGCAAAAAGTTGTTCAACAAGTTCAAGGTGTTGAATACGATGAGATTTTCTCACCCGTAGCGATGCTTTAGTCTGTCTGAGTCATGTTAGCAATTGCTGCATTTTATGATTATGAAATTTGGCGAATGGATGTTAAAAACTGCATTCCTGAATGGATTTATTAAAGAAGAGTTGTATATGATGCAACCAGAAGGTTTTATCAATCCTAAAGGTGCTAACAAAAATTGTGCAAGCTCTAGCGATCCATTTATGGACTGGTGCACACCTCTCGGAGTTGGAATAAACGTTTTGATAGTGTGATCAAAGCATATGGTTTTATACAGACTTTTCGAGAAGCATGTATTTACAAGAAAGTGAGTGGGAGCTATGTGGCATTTCTAATACTATATGTAGATGACATATTGTTGATTGGAAATGATATATAAATTCCGGATAGCATAAAAGGATACTTGAATAAGAGTTTTTCAAAGAAATACCTCGGTAAAGCTTCTTACACATTGAGCATCAAGATCTATAGAGATAGATCAAGACGCTTGATAAGATTTTTCAATGAGTACATACCTTGATAAGATTTTGAAGTAGTTCAAAATGGAACAGTCAAAGAAGGAGTTATTGCCTGTGTTGCAAGGTGTGAAGTTGAGTAAAGACTCAAATCCCGACCATGGCAGAAAATAGAAGGAGAATGAAAAAGTCATTCCCTATGCCTCAGTCATAGGTTCTATAAAGTATGCTATGTTGTGTACCAGACCTATTGTATACCATGCTCTGAGTTTGGCAAGGGAGTACAATTTTTGATCTAAGAGTAGATCACTGGACAGTGGTCAAGAATATCCTTAGTGAGGACTAAGGAAATATTTCTCGATTATGGAGGTGATAAAAGAGCCCGTCGTAAAGAGTTACATCAGTGCAAGCTTTTACACCAATCCCGGTGACTCTAATCTCAATCTGGATACATATTGAAAGTGGGAGCAATTAGCTAGAGTAGCTCCATGCAGAGCATTGTAGACATAGAATATTTGCATAATACATACGGCTCTGAATGTGACAGACCCATTGACTAAACTTCTCTCACGAGCAAAACATGATCATACCTTAGTACTCTTTTGGGTGTTAATCACATAGCGATGTGAACTAGATTACTGACTCTAGTAAACCTTTTGGGTGTTGGTCACATGATGATGTGAACTATGGGTGTTAATCACATACAGATGTGAATATTGGGGTTAAATCACATGATGATGTGAACTAGATTATTGACTCTAGTGCAAGTGGGAGACTGAAGGAAATATGCCCTAGAGGCAATAATAAAGTTATTATTTATTTCCTTATTTCATGATAAATGTTTATTATTCATGCTAGAATTGTATTAACCGGAAACTTAGTACATGTGTGAATACATAGACAAACAGAGTGTCACTAGTATGCCTCTACTTGACTAGCTCGTTGAATCAAAGATGGTTAAGTTTCCTAGCCATAGACATGAGTTGTCATTTGATTAACGGGATCACATCATTAGAGAATTATGTGATTGACTTGACCCATTCTGTTAGCTTAGCACTTGATCGTTTAGTATGTTGCTACTGCTTTCTTCATGACTTATACATGTTCATATGACTATGAGATTATGCAACTCCCGTTTACCGGAGGAACACTTTGTGTGCTACCAAACGTCACAACGTAACTGGGTGATTATAAAGGTGCTCTACAGGTGTCTCCGATGGTACTTGTTGATTTGGCGTATTTCAAGATTAGGATTTGTCACTCCAATTGTCGGAGAGGTATCTCTGGGCCCTCTCGGTAATGCACATCACTGGGTGATTCTGCTATTGGTTATTGACCAGAAACGTGTATCGGTCATGTTTACATAGTTCTCGAACCCGTAGGGTCCGCACGCTTAAAGTTCGATGACGGTTATATTATGAGTTTATGTGTTTTGATGTACCGAAGGTAGTTCGGAGTCCCGGATGTGATCACGGACATGACGAGGAGTCTCGAAATGGTCGAGACATAAAGATCGATATATTGGACGACTATATTTGGACACCGGAATGGTTCCGGGTGAGATCGGGATAATACTAAAGCACCGGGAGGTTATCGGAACCCCCCAGGAGGTATATGGGCCTTAATGGGCTTTAGTGGAAAGGAGGGGAAAGGATCAAGGGGGGGGGGCACCCCCAAGCCGAATCCGAATTGGGAAGGGGGCTGGCCCCCCTTTCCTTCCTTCCTCCTTCCTCTTCCTTCCCTCTCCCTCTCCAAATAGGAAAAGGAGGAGTCCTACTCCCGGTGGGAGTAGGACTCCCCCCTTGGGCGCGCCTACTCCTCCTGGCCGGCCCTCTCCTCCCTTCCTTTATATACGGAGGAGGGGACGCCCCATAGACACAATAATTGATCCCTTGGATCTCTTAGCCGTGTGCGGTGCCCCCTCCACCATAATCCACCTCGATAATATTGTAGCAGTGCTTAGGGAAGCCCTGCGTCGGTAGAACATCATCGTCGTCACCACGCCATCGTGCTGACGGAATCTCCCTCAAAGCTCGGCTGGATCGGAGTTCAAGGGACGTCATCGAGTTGAACATGTGTCGAACTCGGAGGTGCCGTGCGTTCGGTACTTGATCGGTCGGATCATGAAGACGTACGACTACATAAACCGCGTTGTGCTAACGCTTCCGCTTTCGGTCTAGGAGGGTACGTGGACAACACTCTCCCCTCTCGTTGCTATGCATGACCATGATCTTGCGTGTGCGTAGGAATTTTTTTCAAATTACTTCGTTCGCCAACAGAGACGCGCCTATGATATGTTGACACGTGGACTGGCCCAACTAAAGGCCCACAAGATTTTGCGGACCATAATGGGCCGGCCCAGCTAAAGGCCCATGAGATTTTGTGGACCATAATGGGCTGGCCCTGCTAAAGGCCCACAAGATTTTGCGGGCCATAATGGGCCGACCCAGGTAAAGGCCCACAAGATTTTTGTGTGCCATAATGGGTTGGCCTAGGTAAAGGCCCATAAGATTCTTGCGGATCATAATGGGCCGACCAGCTAAAGGCCCACGAGATTTCACCGACATTAATGGGCCGGCCTAGCTGTAGGCCCACAAGATTTTGAGGACCCTAGTAGGCTGACCCATTAACTCGCTGCCATGTTTTGGGCCAAATGCCGGCCCATATTTGATCCGGTCCATTAATGGTCTGCCATGTTCCGGGCCTAATAATGGCCCATATGAGATTCGGCCCGTTAAAAGCCTACCACGTTCTGGGCCAAATTACGGCCCAGATCAGGTCCGACCCTTTAAGAGGCTTTGGGTTAAATTATGGCCCATATCATATTCGGCCCGTCAACTGGACGCTATGCTTTTGGGCCCACTTGCTAAAGGCCCATTTAGTAATTCGGCCTGATATTAGTTTCGGCCTATTAAGGGCCCGTTTAACATTCCGGCCCTATATTAATTTCGGCCTGTTAAAAGCCCATCATATAGTTGGGCCTAACTACGGCCCGGTTTGCATCCGGCCTGCTCGCAGCCGATATCTGATTGGGCCAAACAAGGACCGAGACAATTTTGGCGTGTTAAAAGCCCGTGATTTGATTTGCACAATCATGGGCCGTGGTCCATTTCGGGCTGCTGCCGGCCCGTGAGCTGTTCGGCATGTTTCAGGCCCAACCTACTTCTCAGCCTCCTAAAAGCCCATTGAGTTTTCTTGCGAAAAGAGGGCCGGGGGTTACTCGGCCTATTAAAGGCCCAAATCTACTAGTGGGCCAGTTTACTTTTGGCCTTTTAACGGACCAAGATGACGGGGCCCATGATGCGGATCATACATCGTGATTGCATGACGACCCGATTATGTACTGTAATTTTACGGTTTGGCCGGTTTACTGCGAATACATGATATATATACAGTAAAATAACTGCAGCATCATGAATAAGAAAAAACCTAGACTATACAATAAAGAAATTACGGCATATTACATCCACTGGGCATCAAAGTTCGCCACTATGATAATAAAGCACAAGCAGACAACGGATTACATACAGTGGGCATCAAAGATCGCCACGAGTGCAAATAAACACGCCGACAAAATAATATACAAAACCGACAGCACTTCAATAGAGTTCAAGAAAGGTTAGCCCTGCTGGGGAGCTGCAGCGCAAGCAGCTGAGCAAGCTGATGAGACTGTGCTTGTTCAACACTTATATCTTCCTCACTCTGAAAGATAAACAAGCAGATAAATGATAGGTTTTGCACATAAAAGTATCATTGCTGACAATTCATCACATTTCTTACTGACGAATAAAGTGACACAGTTTAAAATTGCATTAACACAATATGGTATTGTTCAGGTCAAGACATGGCAGGAAATGACATTGTGAAGGAGTTGGCAGCTTCACGGCAGCACTGGATTACAGATCAAGAACTCATAAGTATCAATGGTTAGTGTCGGTGTCAAAACCGGCGGATCTCGGGTAGGGGGTCCCAAACTGTGCGTCTAGGCGGATGGTAACAGGAGACAAGGGACACGATGTTTACCCAGGTTCGGGCCCTCTTGATGGAGGTAAAACCCTACGTCCTGCTTGATTAATATTGATGATGTGTGTTACAATAGTGGATCTACCACGAGATCAAGGAGGCTAAACCCTAGAATCTAGCCTATGGTATGATTGTTGTTCGTCCTATGGACTAAAGCCATCCGGTTTATATAGACATCGGAGAGGGCTAGGGTTACACAGAGTCGGTTACAATGGTAGGAGATCTACATATTCGTATCGCCAAGCTTGCCTTCCACGCCAAGGAAAGTCCCATCCGGACACGGGACGAAGTCTTCAATCTTGTATCTTCATAGTCTTGGAGTCCGGCCGATGATGATAGTTCAGCTATCCGAACACCCCCTAGTCCGGAACTCCCTCAGTAGCCCCTGAACCAGGCTTCAATGACGAGGAGTCCGGCGCGCATATTGTCTTCGGCATTGCAAGGCGGGTTCCTCCTCCGAATAATTTATAGAAGATTGTGAACACCAGGATAGTGTCCGGCTCTGCAAAATAAATTCCACGTACCACCGTAGAGAGAATAATATTACACAAGTTCAATCTGCTGACGTATTTGTGGCGTGACGTCACACCACTACCAAGCCTTTACTCGAATTGTTTTTATTGTACCACCTCAGCGCGTTTAGCGAAGCGGTTTCCTTGGCACGTCTTGTCGAAGCAGAGATCGTGTTCCCCTTATTCCGGGATTCCCATCAATACGGACGTGGGTAACCCAACCGCGCCCGTTGCCACGCCCCCTCCATCGAAGGCGGGTTCCAAACGGTCACGGGGACGGCTCTTGGTATTCTTCCTCTTTATAATGAGACCAAGGCCCGTTCTTTTTCCTTCAATCCTCTATCGAATCCGCCCCTCGCCCCGAGTTCCAACACCCAGGGCTCCAGATTCGGGTACCTTCGATCTTCGACAATGTCCGGCCCTGACCTACGAGGCCGGTGGATGCCCTCCTCCGTCACGGAAGAGGACGTGCTAAAGCTGAGAGACGCCAGGTACTTAACCTACGAGATTTCGCATAGGCTGCCTGCCCGAGGGCAAGTTATTCCTACTCCCGAGCCTGGCGAGAGCGTCGTGTTCGTGTCTCACCTCCGTCGGGGTTTAGGCTTCCCGACGGATCCCTTCGTGAGGGGGCTCATGTTTTACTATGGGCTGGAATTCCATGACTTGGCTCCGGAGTCCATCCTCCACATCTCATCATTCATTGTCGTCTGCGAAGCCTTCCTCCGCACTACCCCTCACTTCGGCTTGTGGCTCAAAACCTTCAACGTGGAGCCGAAGATGATTGAGGGGCGTCAGGCAGAGTGCGGCGGGGCGGTTATAAGCAAGAGGGCCGATGCTCCATGGCCCGAGGGCTCTTTTCAGGAGGAGCTCGGCTTGTGGCAACAGGAGTGGTTCTATATCACCGCTCCCAGGGGCAGCAGGCAGAGGCCGCCGCCCGTCTTCCGCTCGGGCCCTCCACAACGGCTGACGTCATGGGTCAACAAGGGGCTGACTGGGGGCCGTCCAAAGACGTACCCCTGTTGCAGGACCGGATTCGAGGCCTCCAAGAAAGGGAGATCAATCTGGTCGCAGTGGCACAGGTTATGCTGATCCGGCGCCTACTGCCCTGCAAACGTCGCCCCCTCCGCCTGTGGGAATTTAATCCAGAGGGGCCACGAGCTCTTCAACACTTCATGGGTTTGACACCCGCGGAGATGTACAAACTGTTCTTCGGATCGCAAGAGATGCGTCCGGAATTGACCGAGGATGCTGGCCTAAGCTGCAATCGCCCGGATACTCAAGTAAGTAGCCCTGTGTCCGGACACATCGTCCATTTATTTATCGTGGGTTTGCCTTTTAACCAGCTATCCCTTGGACAGGAGTGGATAGCGCAAGCAAAACTGATACGGTGTCCGGCCCCCCTCCCTGAGACCACGCAGGATCCCGTGTTAATCAAAATGTTGGAGGTTGCACCTTCGGAGGAGGGCGAAGGGGGGCACAGGGAACTACCACCTCTGCCAAGGAGGCTTTCAGTAAGGGAGGAATCGAGAGTCCCTCCTTCCAGGGGGAGAAGAGGACCGCTTCCGAAGACCCGGAGGCCAAGGCCTCAAAGCGGGGAAAGAAATCTGCACCGGAAGGTCCTGTGCCGGGAAGAGCCCCGGCCGCACTGTCTCCTCAGAGGAATCAGCCCTCCAGCGAGCCGTAAGTAAAAAGGGGGATTTTGTAATAGGGGACACCCCTGCTTTATTTCTAAGGGTAACCGAAGTTTTCACCTTGTAGTTCGGATCTCAGCCCATCTCAGCAGAGCTCATCTTCGGGGGACCTTCGTCCGGAGATGATGGAGAGCGAAACGCCTCCATCTGCCGCCCGTCGGCGGGGCGGACGACCCTGAGGTGTCGTCACGGAGGGTCTCCCCGAGTCCGGCGGGGCCGGAGAGTTCGGCACCCATTGGAGTACGGCCGGTGGAGCTGCAGGATTTGCTCAAGAGGGCGTCTATCTCAGAAGATCACCGCACATTAATGAGTAGGGTGATTGAGAGGATCTCGTCCGCCGAAAGCGGGTTGTGTGAGGCCGTCGGAAGTTTGCTGACGGGGTTTGAGGTACGCAAAAAATGACATACCTTTTGACAGTTTTGCACATGAAGTGCGCCCTGTATAGATAGTAGCCCCTGAGACTTGGTATGCTGTCGAAAGCGACAACGTGCTGAGGATCATAATCTCAGTTATAGATTGTCACCTTTCCTATGCAGGTGGCGGAATGTTCGGTGGCCAGCCGGACTGATGGATTTGCCAAGCTGAAGAGGCAACTCGACGTTGCGGATGCGGACATCTCGCTGGTCAATAAACGACTTGATGAGTCACAAGGTATGTGGTTGCTCCGCGGTCGCCTAGTTAGGGAGCTGACGCCCATTCCTTACAATTTGTATGCTTGATGCAGATGGTGCCGCTGCTGTGGAAGACCTTCGAGCAGAGCTTGCTCGAGCCAAGGAGCAAGCCAGAAAAGTGATGCGGCTGCCTCGAAGGCAGCGGAAGAGCTAGAAGCCGAGAAGGCTGCTCACTGCCGAAGCAGGGAGGAGATGGCCGGAATGGTCGCGAAATTAAAAGTTGCTACCGACCGCTAGGAGGTTCTTGAAAGAGAACGCCGAGCGGAGCAAGAGGACCTGAAGAAGGCCGACGCCGAAGCCAAGGATGCCCGTAGTGCGATGCGGGCTATGAAGGAGGAACTGCGTCAGGCCGGAGACATTGTGGCTGGAAAGCCCTTTATGCTGCGTAGGAAGTTCACGGATCCGAAGTATGCTCAGCTGGGCCGATTGTGCGGTGCGGAGGATCCTTATCTGGATTTGGCGGCGAGTGCGGCGGACGCAGTCGTGCACTTCCGAAGCCAGAAGGATCACGAAATGGAAGAGCTTTTCTGGTCTCAATTCCATAGTCCGGAGCGTCCACTTCTGTTGAGTGATCGGCTGGTTGAGTGGGCTGAGCTGAATAGATTGTCCGGACTTGCCATGACGGATGTGGTCGCTCATCTGTGGCCGGAAAGGCCCAAGCCGAAGAGTTATTTTGGCTTGTTGCAGCAATTCCTTGGGGCGGTGCCGCATATTGGGGCGATGAAGCGGTCGGCATGCATAGAAGGTGCACGGATGGCTCTCGCCCGTGTTAAGACATACTGGGCGGAGATGGATGCCACCGCTGTTGCATCCCGGGGTTCGGACAAAAGCCGATTCCCCACCGAGCACTATTTTGAGGAAGTCCTGCAGGGCGCTCGTTTAATAGAGTCGCAGTGCTCGAAAGATGTTATGTTTGAATGACATGTATGATTTCTGAGATCATGTTTATAATGCAATAGCTTTTTATACTTGTGCGTTCAAGTATTGAACTATCTCCTGTGCGGCCGTATATGTATGTATAATCTGAAAGATGGCAGTCTTTGGCTTCAGCCCCCACGCACATGGTGCGGGGGTGTTTGCAAAAAGAAAAGTGCTTTTTCACACTTAATCCAACGTCTTGGTCCTTTTAAGGAGGTGATAGCGTAGCAAACTAGGCAACCGGACTATAATGCTTTATCACTTTCACTTAGCCATAGGAGCTCGAATGTGGGGCTACTATATAGCCCCTGGCGGCACCGCTCTCTCCGAACTCGGGGCGCGTATGTGCCTGACCGGGAAGCGGTCCTTCGTCAAAGCGGAGGAATTCTAAACATTCCAATGGTCGATCGAGTGGTTGACCAGTCTCTCGCTATATCATGACAGTCAGTTTTCGGCTTTCTCTACTGAGGTGCTCGCCCGGCCGAACCGGGGCACAATCGCAGTAGTTCTCCTGGTGCCGCGTTAGCCGATGATACGGAACGTAAGGCAGCAAAACACAGGAGCCGGGCAAACCCAACATTTGACCAAAGACATGATTCGGAGCTGATGCATATAAGGCCTAACTCGAGACGCCGAACACTCCCTGAGGTGTTCGGTCTTTATGATACCGGGCAGAACAATGCCCTAAGCCCCTAGTGTCCAGGTACAGGCGGGAACTTCTGACGCGGCCGATGCCAAAACGCCAGCCTCCTCCTCGGCTATGGTAGGAAACCGGGGGATGTGTATCAACAAGAGACAGTAAGGAAGGTTTACGCAGGGTCTTAATCTGAAAAGAATCCTTGCAACGGGTCCCTGCTGCACGTCTGCGCCTGTGTCTCCATTGTGCTGTATCCTGGACGGGTGTAGCACGTGCTTCATCTGTAAAAGAGAAGGACTTAGTTTCTAAGAAATATCGTGCAAAGGTTGTATTAAAATAAAGTATAATTTGGAAGATGAAGAAAGTTGAGCTTTATTGGCTCTCATCATTTATACGCGCGGCCCCTTATAAAGGGGTATGCGGCTGGGAAGCCCCTTGTTTATTTACGCCGGACTCGCCTAACCGTGTCCGAGGTCTGAATGACCTGTTTTTAGGGGCTTTGACCTGCAAGGTCGGATTAGTGTGTGGCTGTCAAGGCAGTCTCACGTTCTCCGTGGTCGAGGAACACTCGGAGTTACTCTTTAATGAGATTATGCCGCGTGGACCGGGCATTTTAAGCGTAAGAGACCGTAATGTAGTATTGCGTTAAAGCGGGCGAAAGCTTCGCGTCCCAGTAGTGCTTGAGGGCCACTGTTAAATGGGGCGATATGGAGAGTGAGCTTTTCGCGACGGAGGTTGTCGGATGAACCGAACACAACCTCTAGTGGTACAGAGCCTGTACAATTGGCTTAAAGGCCTGGCGTCACTCCTTTGAAGGAAGTGCTGCTATGGCGAATTTTGGTAGGGTCTATCCCCATTCTGCGGACGGTGTCCTGGTATGGCAGGTGCCGCGCTGTGTTTTCGTGTTATCACATGAAGTGAGTTCACTGTTTTGACTTCTAGTGGGAAAGTCTTCTGTTTTCCGGAGTGCTGCTTGTGGGGTTCGTCATCTTTCGCTTGGTGTGTCGAGCCCCTTGTGTTCGGCGTTAAGTCGGCCGGACTGCTTGAAGACCCAACAATCTCTGTGGGTATGGTTTGCAGGCTTCCCGGAGGTACCATGTATTTGACATAGCCTATCCAGAATCTTGTTTAGGTTGGATAGCTCGTCACTGTTGTCCTTGAGGGGCAGTGTTTTGTTGTTCGGCCGAGAGCTTTTGAATCCGGCGTTGACCGCCGTACTATTTGGGCCATTTTCCTTATTCCGGCGCTGATCTTTTCTGCGTCGTGATTTCCCATTTCCATCCCTGACTTCGGATGTACTCGGGTCGCTGGTGCTGCATCTAGCCAGCCAGCTGTCTTCCCCCGCGCAAAAGCGGGTCATGAGGCTTGTTAGTGCGGCCATTGTTCTTGGTTTTTCCTGGCCGAGGTGTCTGGCGAGCCATTCGTCTCGGACGTTGTGTTTAAAGGCTGCTAAGGCTTCAGCGTCCGGACAGTCGACTATTTGGTTCTTTTTAGTGAGGAACCTGTTCCAGAATTTGCGTGCTGACTCTCCGGGCTGTTGAGTTATGTGACTTAAATCGTCTGCATCCGGAGGGCGGACATAAGTCCCCTGAAAATTTGCTCGAAACGCATCCTCAAGCTCTTCCCAACTTCCAATGGTATTTTCTGGGAGGCTTTTAAGCCAATGCCGAGCTGGCCCTTTGAGCTTGAGGGGTAGGTATTTTATGGCATGGAGATCGTCTCCTCTGGCCATATGTATGTGTAGGATATAATCCTCAATCCAGACTCCGGGGTCTGTTGTTCCGTCATATGCCTCTATGTTTACGGGTTTGAATCCCGCTGGAAATCCATGATCCAGTACCTCGTCGGTGAAACATAGTGGGTGTGCGGCGCCCCTGTATTTGGGTGTGCCGTTGTCTTCAAATGCTCGGCGGGTTATGTTGCTTCCTGGAGTCTTCTTTTTTGGCCCATAGATAGACCTGGCTGGGTCATCCTTTTTCCGAGGATCTTTATGCTGATCGTGTGCCGGCTTGTGTGCGGCGCCCCTTGCTGCTCTTAGCCTGTCATCTGGTCGTCTATCCGGCCAGGCGGCCTCTTTCTTTTTTGACTGCGGGGGCTCTAAGGCCTCCTCGTCAAATTCGGGCAACAGCTTGCGCTTCGGGTAGCTCTTTGCCTGGTGACTAGCGCCATATTTATCTGCGGTGTTGAGTACTTTGCTCCATCTCATTCTGAGTGCGTCCTCCGCTGTTTTGAGCTTCCGCTTTTGCTTCTTCAAACTTCTTGCAGTGGCGACGAGCCTTTTATGAAGGTTCTTATGCTCTGGTGATGTGTCGGCGTGAGATCGTCTAGCTCTTGTTTTCGCCGGGGATGGGTTGCTTGTCCAGTTCATCATGTTCGGATGGTTGCTTGGTGGCATGTTCGTCGTCCACTGCTTCGCCCTGCTCTAGGGCCGGGTCCGTATGGGTGCCGTTTTTATCGAGGCGGGACTTCGGGCGGCGCTTGCGTCGCCGTTTTGGTTGTTTGTTGGGGGAGTTGTCCTTCGCCACGTCCCGTTGTTCCTCATTGTCGCTTCCTTTTGGTGTATCCACCATGTATACGTCGTGAGTTGGGGTGGCTTTCCAGTGCCCGTTAGGCGCTGGTTCTTGGTCGTCTCCGGCATCGTCGTCCATACCGTCGATGTCTTCGGAGTCGTAAGTCTAGCATGTCGGTTAGATCGTCGACAGTGGCTACCAAGTGGGTGGTGGGTGGGCTTTGAATTTCTTCGTCGTCCGCATCCCAACCGTCCTGGCCGCAGTCCGGCCAGGGCTCTCCTGATAACGAGAGATACTTTAGCGAACTCACGATGTCGCCAAAAGGTGAGTGTTGAAAGATGTCCGCTGCGGTGAACTCCATGATCGGCGCCCAATCGGATTCGATCGGAGGGGGCGCGGGAGGTTCGGAGTCCGGCAAGGAGTCCGGCACCTCGGAGTCACGAGCTTCATGAGGGACAAGGTCAGTGTTCGGCTCTATCGCCGTAGAGGTTGCAGCCCCCGAGGCGGTGTCTAGCCATCCGTCCTCGATCTGCGCAGCCGGCTCCAAATTGAAGATCGGAGCGGGTTCGAGTGCGGCCTCCAAGGTACTGTCCGGCTGCAGAGCTAAATCATGCTCGCCGTGACAGTGCGGCACGCTCGGCTGTGGCTCGAATCCATCGAGGATCAAGTCCCCGCGGATGTCAGCCGTGAAGTTCAAACTTCCAAATCTGACCTGACGGCCAGGGGCGTAGCTTTCGATCTGCTCCAGATGGCCAAGCGAATTGGCCCGCAGTGCAAAGCCGCCGAATACGAAGATCTGTCCGGGGAGGAAGGTCTCACCCTGGACTGCGTCGTTGATGATGATCGAAGAAGCCATCGAGCCTATCGGTGACGACACAGAGGAACTCTCAATGAAAGCACCAATGTCGGTGTCAAAACCGGCGGATCTCGCGTAGGGGGTCCCGAACTGTGCGTCTAGGCGGATGGTAACAGGAGACAAGGGACACGATGTTTTACCCAGGTTCGGGTCCTCTTGATGGAGGTAAAACCCTACGTCCTGCTTGATTAATATTGATGATGTGTGTTACAATAGTGGATCTACCACGAGATCAAGGAGGCTAAACCCTAGAAGCTAGCCTATGGTATGATTGTTGTTCGTCCTATGGACTAAAGCCATCCGGTTTATATAGACACCGGAGAGGGCTAGGGTTACACAGAGTCGGTTACAATGGTAGGAGATCTACATATCCGTATCGCCAAGCTTGCCTTCCACACCAAGGAAAGTCCCATCCGGACACGGGACGAAGTCTTCAATCTTGTATCTTCATAGTCTTGGAGTCCGCCGATGATGATAGTTCGGCTATCCGGACACCCCCTAGTCCGGAACTCCCTCAGTTAGTGTGATGTCAATTTATCCCATTTTAGATTGGCAAATAAAGAGATGGTTTAAATAATAGTAGAATGATATGACATTGTTCATAGTTAAGACATTGCAGAATATAAAATTGTGCTGTAGTGGGTAGGTTCACCACACCACTGGATTACGGATGAAGAACAGAAGCATGCATGCAGTGCAAAAGAAGATCACTTCCTATGTATAGTTTAATTTACATGGTATGAAGAAGGAACTTGGTTGTACAACTGAAAACTTAAATTGAGAAGGACAACTTTTGTTTATGAACTACATAATAAACTTTAAACATGCAATTTGATGCAAAACACCAAAAATAAACAGCTGTTGCAGTCATGCTAACCAAATATACACAACAAAGTTTGAAGGCTTGAGAAGGACAAACTTACATTATTGGTGAAGACAGGCTCTATAAAGCCCTTGTCCATGCTAATGGGAAGGGGGGCCGGGCAATTCAAGAAGTTTACCACAGAATCTTCTTCATAAGCATTGCCTTTATTCTACATTTGTTAAGAGTAAATATAGATGTGTAATATATGAAAAAATGGAGAATATTTAAGATAAGATGAAGAGTGATGCTACATAACCAAGTAGCTATAAATGTAAGTGCAGCGATACAGGCAAAAGGTACAGCCAAGAGCAATGCACAGCTAAACTTCTTCAATACCAACCTTATGGTAAGAGTAAATATAGATCTGATGTGTAGAAAATGGAGGGCAAAGGAGAATAAGCTGCAGAGTGATGGTACACGAACAACTACCTATCAATATAAGTACACTGATAAAGGACAACATGTACTTACAAGAACAATGTAGAGCTAAAAAAATTCATTGGCATTGGATATATTCTACACTAATGTAACCATTCATACAGATTAGATAATTTGGAGCGAACAATTGATAAGCAAGCTATCATGCATACTGTTGTCACATAATGAACCATGTATGTATGCAAGTACAGCGATACAGGACAACAGGTACTAACAAGAGCAAAGCAGCGGGCATCATATTTGCAATATCCTGTCATTCTTTTCAAACCGGAATTCCTCTTCGAGCAGATTTCCTGCAAAAAAGATCCGTAAGGCACATGCAGAAAAGTAGAAGTTCAAATTGTCATGTGATTTCATAGACAATACCTCATCCTGGGAACGAGACCAGTGCATAACAAGGTTTTTCCATTCAATGCCTTCGAAATTTAGCACAAGAGACTTCACTGGAAGTTCGTTTATAGACTTGCCATCAAAGTGTGATTTCCTCAGGTAACACCAATACTGCTACAATGCTTCCTTGAAAAGCACAAGCAAGCTTTGCTCGTCATGACTATCCAGATTGACCCTCACCTAGTTACAACAATGTAATGTAAATCATTGATGTGTTCAATCAGCAGAAAACAGGAAAAATAATAACCATGAATAATAGCACTTACACGTAAGTTGGACAGGAAGATGTGAAAATGGTGTTAGTCTTCACTATAATGTTCCCGTGATGGGAATATATGCATGTAATCCCTAATAATATTGAAAGCATTGTCTTTTAAACTAGGAATAAATGGAATGTGGTTCCAATCTGCAGGAATTGGCCGTCTCTGTGGTTGGGATAGGTCTTCGGCCGGTGGACTTGCTGTACTTTTTACTGGAGTGGGATTTTTATGTGGTACGGCTGGTGCTATGGCAAATGAAATCGGTATACCTTTTGCTGGAGTGCAGGTCTTGTGTGGTGGGGCTAGTGGTGTGGCTAGTGAAGTATGGGTACAATCTGCTGGAGTCGGTCCTACGTTTTGTGTCACTGGTTGTACAACCAATATAAGTGGGGTGCTGTCTGATTTCTCCGGCACCACCATGTTTTTCAAGGACTTTGCTAGTGCTCCTTCAGGTTCGGCAACACGCTCTTCCTTTTTGATGTCTGATGCACAAGAACAACATTTGAGTGGAAAAACATGGTATGATGACAGATGGAATATGTATTGATAATGGATGGGCATGGCATCTCGACATATATGATGAGTAAACTAAGCAGATGGCGGTGCAACAAAGTAGAAGAAATGCAAGACAACATATGCAAGATACGCGCAATCAATAAAACCTTGCCAAATTAGAACAGGCACCTTGATAGGTGAACAGGACAGGCCATCTGCCTTTGACTCCTCAAGGTTAGAATAGTCATTAGGATCATATTCTGAAAGAATCAACAGGTGGGGAGCATATAAGTTTCATTGCATCCGGAATGGCACTCAATGCCTTGGTGCCAATTTTGTAAGTCATTGCAGTGTTTAGCTTCAAGAGTGGACTGCTGCTAGTGCGACACAAAGCAGCTACACAGATCATAGTGTAGATATAACGGGGAAAACCGTAAGCATCGGAGTAAAATCAGCAAAGTGGAACTTGCTGGAATATATGTGCTAGTACTGTCGGTATGGCTAGAAAGGCTTCGGATACCAGTTCTCTTCAACTGAAGGTGCGGTCTTGTTAATATCAGTGTAACTCTCAAAGGCGACATAGCTCCCCGCATTTCCTTGCTATTCTTATAGGATTCAAGTGGGCAGGTCACTACAAATCATATTCCTATGTTTACAAAATCCTACGAATCAAAGAGGCTCAAAGTGTCCATCACAATCGACCGTATAGACCTCTACACTGCAAATGTCCCTGCTCATCTTCAGTACAAGGAACATACTGTACTACTATCATACTCCCTCTGTTCCAAAATATAAGTCTTGGTAGAGATTTCCACTATGGATCACATACAAATGTATCCAGATACATTTTAGAGTGTAGATTCACTCATTTTGCTCCATATGTAGTCCATGGTGGAATCTATACAAAGACTTGTATTTAGGAATGGAGAGAGTACATATTAAGGAAGAACGGAAGAGGAACATGGTAAAGAAGAGCAAGCAGATTTTGGATAATAAAATGTTGGTTGCGCAGTGCCCACACATGATGAACCAGAGTGCATTAAGAATGCAACTCCCAGCTATCTCTTGACCATTTCAGGCGGTTGGATGAAGATCCTACGTCTCCTAACCCTTCTTCTTCCTCGTCTCTGATTCTTCCCATACAGAACACCACACGGGCCGCCAGCCGGACCACCGGCCTCCACCGCCTGTGTTCCTCCGCCACCCCCACCCCCACCCCTGCCCCCACCCGCGGTGAGTTTTCTTCATTCGGCGAGGCCCCACAACCACCCGAGCCCCTTCGTTCGCACCGGTGAACTCCGGCGAGCTCTGAAAAATCAACTGACCCAATTTTGAATTTTAGTCTACTGTGATTTAACTAGTGTGGAATATAAAAGGGGAAAACCATAAGCATTGGGAGTATAGTGTTGAGTGTGCCATGGCGGATCTAAAGGTGCAAACCGGACAAAGGCAACTTCGCAACCAAGACAAGAAATCAGAGTAAAGCACTAACGATCTATTTTCTTGCTGCGATAAATAAGTTAAGCAGATACGAAAGAGTACCGCCTCTGGTGCGGCACCATGTATGCATTTGCTGAGAATTTGACAGTGCTGCGGTAGTGATGGTTGTCGGCGGCGTGGAAGCAGATCTAGGAGGGTAGACGGTGACAGCAGGGCGTGGTGGACAAGACGGTCGTAGGAGCAGCGCTGGCAAGGTGGATGAGGGAGTCCTGGACTAGGGGGTGTCCGGATAGCCGAACTATCATCATCGGCCGGACTCCAAGACTATGAAGATACAAGATTGAAGACTTCGTCCCGTGTCCGGATGGGACTTTCCTTGGCGTGGAAGGCAAGCTTGACAATACAGATATGTAGATCTCCTACCATTGTAACCGACTCTGTGTAACCCTAGCCCTCTCCGGTGTCTACATAAACCGGATGGCTTTAGTCCGTAGGACAAACAACAATCATACCATAGGCTAGCTTCTAGGGTTTAGCCTCCTTGATCTCGTGGTAGATCTACTCTTGTAACACACATCATCAATATTAATCAAGCAGGATGTAGGGTTTTACCTCCATCAAGAGGGCCCGAACCTGGGTAAAACATCGTGTCCCTTGTCTCCTGTTACCATCCGCCTAGACGCACAGTTCGGGACCCCCTACCCGAGATCCGCCGGTTTTGACACCGACATTGGTGCTTTCATTGAGAGTTCCTCTGTGTCGTCACTGATAGGCTCGATGGCCTCTTCGATCATCAACAATGATGCAGTCCAGGGTGAGACCTTCCTCCCCGGACAGATCTTCGTATTCGGCGGCTTTGCACTGCGGGCCAATTCGCTTGGCCATCTGGAGCAGATCGAAAGCTACGCCCCTGGCCGTCAGGTCAGATTTGGAAGTTTGAACTTCACGGCTGACATCCGCGGGGACTTGATCTTCGATGGATTCGAGCCACAGCCAAGCGCGCCGCACTGTCATGACGGGCATGATTTAGCTCTGCAGCCGGACAGTACCCTGGAGGCCGCACTCGAGCCCGCTCCGATCTTCAATTCGGAGCCGGCTGCGCAGATCGAGGACGGATGGCTAGACACCACCTCGGGGGCTGCAACCTCTACGGCGATAGAGCCGAACACTGACCTTGTCCCTCATGAAGCTCGTGACTCCGAGGTGCCGGACTCCTTGCCGGACTCCGAACCTCCCGCGCCCCCTCCGATCGAATCCGATTGGGCGCCGGTCATGGAGTTCACCGCAGCGGACATCTTTCAACACTCACCTTTCGGCGACATCTTGAGTTCGCTAAAGTATCTCTCGTTATCAGGAGAGCCCTGGCCGGACTGCGGTCAGGACGGTTGGGATGCGGACGACGAAGAAATTCAAAGCCCACCCACCACCCACTTAGTAGCCAATGTCGACGATCTAACCGACATGCTAGACTACGACTCCGAAGACATCGACAGTATGGACGACGATGCCGGAGACGACCAAGAACCAGCGCCTACCGGGCACTGGAAAGCCACCTCATCATATGACATATACATGGTGGATATCCCAAAGGATGGGAATGGCGAAGGAACAGCGGAGGATGACCCCTCCAAGAAACAGCCCAAGCGCCGGCGTCAGCGGCGCCGCTCTAAATCCCGCCACAGCAAGAATGAAGATTCCGGCACCGGAGATAATAACACCCGGACAGTGCCGAAGACAACCCACTCCAGCAAGATTCAGCGCAGGAGGACGGAGACGCCAGCCCTCATGAGAGAGCGGCAGAAGAAGAGGTAGAGGATTATATGCCTCCCTCCGGAGACGAGGCAAGCCTCGACGATGACGAATTCGTCGTGCCTGAGGATCCCGTCGAACAAGAGCGTTTTAAACGCAGGCTTATGGCCACGGCAAACAGCCTCAAGAAAAAGCAGCAACAGCTTAGAGCTGATCAAGATCTGCTAGCCGACAGATGGACTGAAGTCCTCGCGGCCGAAGAGCATGAGCTCGAACGCCCCTCCAAAAGCTACCCTAAACGCAAGCTGCTCCCCCGATTAGAGGAGGAGGCGTATGAACCTGCATCACCAGCAGACAATACGGCTGACCGACCACCCCGTGGTCGCGACAGAGAGGCCCCTAGGCCCTTCACTAGAACCGTACCCCGGCATCGCTCGAAAAGCACAAGGCCACAGGGGAACGCTCCGGACTTGCGAGATATATTGGAGGATAAGGCAAGACAATCAAGATCGATCTATGGATCGCGTGGGCGCCCCATGATACGTGACGACAACCGTCGCGCCGGACACAGTAAGTCCGGCCGGGCCGAACAAAATAGACAAAGCTCTTTGAGCTCCGTCGTGATATCGCCCAGTACAGAGGCGCCGCACACCCACTATGCTTCACAGATGAAGTAATGGATCATCAAATCCCCGAAGGGTTTAAACCCGTGAATATTGAATCTTACGATGGCACAACAGACCCCGCGGTTTGGATCGAAGACTATCTCCTTCACATCCACATGGCCCGCGGTGACGATCTTCACGCCATCAAATATCTCCCACTCAAGCTTAAAGGACCAGCCCGGCATTGGCTTAACAGCTTGCCAGCAGAGTCAATCGGGAGTTGGGAAGACCTGGAAGCCGCATTCCTCGATAACTTCCAAGGCACGTATGTGCGACCACCAGACGCTGATGACCTAAGCCACATAATTCAGCAGCCAGACGAATCGGCCAGACAATTCTGGACACGGTTCTTAACCAAGAAAAACCAAATCGTCGACTGTCCGGATGCGGAGGCCCTCGCGGCCTTCAAACATAACATCCGCGACGAGTGGCTTGCCCGGCACCTGGGACAGGAAAAGCCGAAATCCATGGCAGCCCTCACATCACTCATGACCCGCTTCTGCGCGGGTGAGGACAGCTGGCTAGCACGCAGCAACAACCTCAGCAAAAATTCTGGCAGTCCGGATATCAAGGACCGTAATGGCAGGTCGCGTCGCAACAAAAACAAACGCCGCATTAACGGCGATAATAGTGAAGATACGGCAGTCAATGCCGGATTCAGAGGCTCTAAACCCGGTCAGCGGAAAAAGCCATTCAAAAGAACTACTCCGGGTCCGTCCAATTTGGACCGAATACTCGACCGCTCGTGCCAGATACACGGCACCCCCGAAAAGCCAGCTAACCACACCAACAGGGACTGTTGGGTATTCAAGCAGGCAGGCAAGTTAATTGCCGAAAACAATGACAAGGGGCTGCATAGCGATGACGAGGAAGAGACCCGACCGCCGAACAATAGAGGACAGAAGGGTTTCCCCCCACAGGTGCGGACGGTGAACATGATATACGCAACGCACATACCCAAAAGGGAGCGGAAGCGTGCACTCAGGGATGTATACGCGATGGAGCCAGTTGCCCCGAAGTTCAATCCATGGTCCTCCTGCCCGATCACTTTTGACCGAAGGGACCACCCCACCAGCATCCGCCATGGCGGATTCGCCGCATTGGTTTTAGACCCAATCGTCGATGGATTTCACCTCACCAAAGTCCTGATGGACGGCGGCAGCAGCCTGAACCTGCTTTATCAGGATACAGTGCGCAAAATGGGCATAGACCCCTCAAGGATTAAACCTACCAAGACGACCTTTAAAGGCGTCATACCAGGTGTAGAAGCCAATTGTACAGGCTCAGTTACACTGGAAGTGGTCTTCGGATCCCCGGATAACTTCCGAAGCGAGGAGTTAATCTTCGACATAGTTCCGTTCCGCAGCGGCTATCATGCTCTGCTCGGACGTACCGCGTTCGCAAAGTTCAACGCGGTGCCGCACTACGCATACCTCAAGCTCAAGATGCCAGGCCCTCGAGGAGTCATCACGGTCAACGGAAACACTGAACGCTCTCTCCGAACGGAGGAACATACAGCGGCTCTCGCGGCAGAAGTACAGTGCAGCCTCTTAAGGCAATTCTCGAGTCCGGCCGTTAAGCGACCGGACACGGCTAAACGCGCCCGGAGTAACCTACAACAAGACCACCTGGCACGTTCCGAGCACGCGTAGCAGTGCGGCCCCAACCCCAGCCCCTGCAAAACGTCAAGACAGGTCCTTCGCGTACACCATTACGCTCTGAAGATACCATGGGCATGGGGAGAGGGGCACGACCACGATAGGCCCAGAATGCGGCTCAACCACACCAGGGGCTCTCAAGTGTGTCGTTCTTTTTTTCTTTTTCTTTTATTTTTACCCACAGGACTCCGTTCGTCAGAGGCCCTGTCCGGCAGCAGACCTGCCGAACTCACGATGCAACAGCCAGGGAAGGAGAAAGGCTACAACGAATATCCAGGTGGTCTCCATTACGAGCATTAAATCTGTTTTATGCACCATTCCGCAGCCTACCCCTGGAGGGGGACATGTTTAATAGTCCCATCCCTTGCTTATCGCACCATTTGTATCGTTCTGCATTCACAGCAGTTTTTCTTGAATAAGTAATGCAGCACCTTTTTGCTTCCAATTGCATTTCTTTCTTATACATATGTTCATTTATGACATGTTGCATCCGTACATTTTGGTACGGCTAAATACACCAGGGGCTTATGTTTCCCGCATCATGGTGTGATAAGTCCGAACACTTTCACAAGTGCGGCACCCCGAACTTATAGCATTATATGCATCGGCTCCGAATCATGTCTTGGGTCAATAGTTGGGTTTGCCCGGCTCCCATGTTTTGGTACCTTACGTTCCGTTGTATCGGCTAAGGTAGCACTGGGAGAACCACTGCGATTGCGCCCCGGTTGAGCTGGGCGAGCGCCTCAGTGGAGAAAGCTAAAACTGACCGTCATGATGAGGCGAGAGCTGGTCGCTGTTCGAGAGGTTTTTTGCGAGTCCTTAAAGACTTATGCCGCTTAGAGCGAGGAGCCGACTTTGTCCGGCCCAGGCGTGGATAGCGCCCCAAATTCGGCCTTCCGAAGACTAGGGGCTTCGCCGAAATTTAAAATTATAGAATTCTATGGCTAAGTGAGAGTGTTCAAGCATTATAAGTCCGGTTGCCTTGTTCGTTGTGTTGAGCGCCTCCCTAGATGGACCCAAATATGGGAACAAGAGTGCTCAAATTTATCCCGAACACCCCAGCACTCGTGGCATGGGGGCTGAAGCCGACGACTTGCCATCTCTCAGATTTGATAAACAGCCGCACAGAAGGTAATATTTTAAATTAAAAGCGTTGCTTAGCGCAAATGAACTAAGTTTTCAGCGCACAGGATAACAAAATGCGAGTCTACTCAAATATTACATCTTTGGAGCACTCACCCGCAATAGTGCGGGCACCCTTCAGCACACTCTTATAATACATCTCGGGCGTGCGATGCTCCTTGCCCTGCGGTGGCGGGTCCGTCACGAGCTTCTGGGCATCCATCTTGCCCCAGTGCACCTTTGCGCGGGCAAGGGCCCGACGGGCACCTTCAATACAGGCGGAGTGCTTGATGACTTCAACCCACGGGCACGCATCCACCAGCCGCCGCACCAGGCTGAAGTAGCTCCCAGGCATGGCCTCCTTAGGCCACAGCCGAACTATGAGGCCCTTCATGGCCTGTTCGGCCACCTTGTGGAGCTCGACCAGCTGCTTCAGCTGGTCGCTAAGGGGCACCGGATGTCCGGCCTCAGCATACTGAGACCAGAAGACCTTCTCCATCGAGCTCCCCTCCTCGGCCCGGTAGAACGCGGCAGCATCGGACACGCTGCGAGGAAGATCTGCGAACGCTCCTGGAGAGCTCCGAATTCGGGTAAGCAACAGGTAATTAACACTCACATGCTTACTTTGCATGAAAAATGCCTTACCCGCTGCTATTTTCTTCAACGCCTCGATTTCCTGGAGGGCCTTGTAGGCTTCGGCCTTAGCGGCTTTGGCACTCTCAAGAGCCGTTGCAAGCTCAGACTCTCGAGTCTTCGAGTCACGCTCCAGGCTCTCATGTTTTTTCACGAGATCCTGGAGCTCTTGCTATACCTCCGCCACCCGCGCCTCATGCTTCTCTCGTTCGGTGCGCTCCGCGGCCGCATTGCGTTCGGCCGCGGCCACCGCCTCCTTCAGGGTCGCCACCTCGTTAGTGGCCCCTGCAATACCCACGTTATCCTTGTCATTCTTTTTGCAACCAAAATCCTTTTCTGTAAGGTACAATTTTAATAAGGTGTTACTCACCTTCCTTGTCCTCGAGCTGCTTCTTGGCACGGCCGAGCTCGTTCTCGGACCGCTCGAGGCTTTCCTTCAAAGTATTGACCTCCGCAGTCAGTGCGGCAGAGGTCAGCAGCGCAGCCTGCAATCCCATATTGACATATTTTTTATGACTCCTGCGTATATCTTTTTAGATCCTCAGTCCGGCTTTTCTTTCCGAACACCGAACCGAGCATCAGGGGCTACTGTCTATGCGGTACTATTTTACATATATCAAAATTCTTACCTCAAAGCCTGTTAGAAGGCTGCTGCAGGCTTCGGTCAGCCCGCTCTTGGCGAGCTGCACCTTCTGAATCACCGCACTCATAACAGTGCGGTGTTCCTCTTCGATGGAGGCGCCATTGAGCGCCTCCAGCAAGCTATCCGGCGCCTCCGGTTGGACGGAGGCTGCCGGCGTCACGGTCTTGCCCTTCTTACGAAGGGGCCGCCCGCCGGACTCCGGAGCCACTATGGGATCCGGAGCCGAGTCCGGTGCAAAGTCCGGGAGGTTGTCCTGCGAAACCTTCGGGGCCTCCTCCTCCTGGCGGGTCCCTTCCCGGGATCCCACCTCGGCATCGTCCGTGTCACGGGGGGTGGAGGCGGTCGGAAGAGAATCCATATCCGACGCACCTAAGGACCCGCTCGACGAAGCGGGAAGATCGTCCTTGGGCGGACTGCAAGGTTGTATGCGGCATTAGAAAGACATTGTGTGGCAAAAAAGAAAAACCATGAAGTTATTCGGGAGTCCGGATACTCACGATCTCGCCAGGGGCTTGGCCCTTGGAGGCCAGTCCTCGTCATCGTCACTGGCGTTGGCAGAGCAGTCCGGGGGAAGAGTTTTTCCCTTCTTGGACCCTTCGGCCTCCCTCGTTGGGGAGGCCTTCCTTTTCTTCTCTCCCCCCACTGGGGAGAGGCTTTCTTCTTCTCCTCCTCACCTTGGTGAGAGGAGTCGGCCTCGGAGTCGTCATCTGATAGCACCTGAAAACGGGAACTCTTCTGAGTCCCCGTGGCCTTCTTCTTGGCCTTCTTCTCCGGCACCACGTGAGGTGCCGGAGCCAGCAGCCACGTTAGGCGGGCATCCGCTGGGTCCTCTGGCAATGGGGCCGGACAGATAGTTCGCTCGGCCTTCGCCAGCCAGTCCTGTCAAAGGAAAGGGAGTTTAGATCCCGCATAGAGTCAAACTATGGAAAACAAGCGTCCCGTAAAGGACAAAATCGCTTACCTCGTTAGCCGGACGCTGCGAGCTGAATCCGTGATCTTCGGTAGCGGATGCGGGAGCCTCGGCACCCTTGAACAGCACCCTCCAGACATCTTCGTACGTAGTGTCAAAGAGCCCGCTCAAAGTCTGGTGCTGCACCGGATCGAACTCCCACATGTTGAAGCCCCGTCGTTGGCACGGGAGGATCCGGCGGATGAGCATGACCTGGACCATGTTGACAAGCTTGAGCTTCTTGTCCACCAGCTTTTGGACGCAGGCTTGGAGTCCGGTCAGCTCCTCCGAATCACCCCAAGTCCGGCCGCTCTCTTTCCAGGAGGTGAGCCGTGTGGGGATGCCAGATCTGAATTCGGGGGCCGCTGCCCATTCAGGGTCACGCGGCTCGGTGATGTAGAACCACCCCGATTGCCACCCCTTAATGGTTTCCACGAAAGTGCCCTCAAGCCAAGTAACGTTGGACATCCTGCCCACCATGGCGCCTCCGCACTCCGCTTGGCTGCCCTTCACAACCTTCGGCTTGACATTGAAGGTCTTGAGCCACAAGCCGAAGTGGGGCTGGATGCAGAGGAAGGCCTCACACACGACGATAAACGCCGAGATGTTGAGGATGAAATTCGGGGCCAGATCATGGAAATCCAGGCCGTAGTAGAACATGAGCCCCCGGACAAAGGGATGGAGTGGGAAGCCCAGTCCGCGGAGGAAATGGGTAAGAAATACTACCCTCTCATGGGGCCTGGGGGTGGGGATGAGCTCTCCCTCGTCGGGGAGCCGATGCGTGATGTTGCTGGACAAATATCCGGCGCTACGCAGCTTCTGGATGTGCCCCTCCGTAACGGAGGAGGCCATCCACTTGCCTCCTGCTCCGGACATAGTTGGAGAAGGTTGAGGTGAGATGTGCGGACTTGGGCGCTGGAGCTCGAGTTCGCAGGAGATGGATAAGCCAAGGAGGAAGAAGGCGCAGGTAAAAGGGTTGGATCTTTATCCCCTTATATGGGCGGACAAAAACATGTGTCCCCACCGGCCTGATAAAACTCGCTTATCCCCCAAGCGCCGCAATCAATGGCGCGGTTGGGTTACCCACGTCCGTATTGATGGGAATCCCGGAATAAGGGGAACACGATCTCTGCTTCGACAAGACGTGCCAAGGAAACCGCTTCGCTAAACGCGCTGAGGTGGTACAATAAAAACAATTCGAGTAAAGGCTTGGTAGTGGTGTGACGTCACGCCACGAAATACGTCAGCAGATTGAACTTGTGTAAATATTATTCTCTCTACGGTGGTATGTGGAAATTATTTTGCAGAGCCGGACACTATCCTGGTGTTCACAATCTTCTATAAATTATTCGGAGGAGGAACCCGCCTTGCAATGCCGAAGACAATATGCGCGCCGGACTCGTCGTCATTGAAGCCTGGTTCAGGGGCTACTGAGGGAGTCCTGGACTAGGGGGTGTCCGGATAGCCGAACTATCATCATCGGCCGGACTCAAAGACTATGAAGATACAAGATTGAAGACTTCGTCCCGTGTCCGCATGGGACTTTCCTTGGCGTGGAAGGCAAGCTTGGCGATACAGATATGTAGATCTCCTACCATTGTAACCGACTCTGTGTAACCCTAGCCCTCTCCGGTGTCTATATAAACCGGATGGCTTTAGTCCGTAGGACGAACAACAATCATACCATAGGCTAGCTTCTAGGGTTTAGCCTCCTTGATCTCATGGTAGATCTACTCTTGTAACACACATCATCAATATTAATCAAGCAGGACGTAGGGTTTTACCTCCATCAAGAGGGCCCGAACCTGGGTAAAACATCATGTCCCTTGTCTCCTGTTACCATCCGCCTAGACGCACAGTTCGGGACCCCCTACCCGAGATCCGCCGGTTTTGACACCGACAGTGGACGACGGCGGGGATGAAGCGAGAGGACAGGATGCAAGGATCCCGGTCCAAAGCCGTGGATGAGAGAGGTCGATCTCTTGTAATGGACGGCGGCGTCGGGGTATCAGCTCCGGCATGGTGGAGGAGGACTGCGGTGGATGGGGTGGTGGACGGTGGCGAACGGAGGAGGCTGGGGTGGAGAGGGTGTTTTGGCGCCCACGGAGTATGAATGGGGAAAAGGGAGGTAGAGAGGAAGGGGGGAACCATGTATTTAGGGCGCTTGTCTCAAATGCAAGGAAATTTACAAACTTAGCCCCCGTTTCAAATTTCCTACATCACAACAATATTAGTCGGTTGGGATAGGACGGTAATCTTGCATACACCAAATATTTGCCGACGAGAGTTTGTTTTTGGCGCCCACCATGTATGAATATGAATCGGGGAGGGAGTCGATTTCGGCCAAGGACACACTGTGTTTTGGCGCCCACCGTGTATGAATTCGGGTGAGAGGCGGTTACGTCACGTTTGGGTGAAATTACAAACCTACCCCTATCGAAACCTATAGAAATCCAGCAGATAGGCTTTGCGTGGCAGGGATAGGCAGTAGTAATTTCCATCTCGCAGATTTTGGTTTTGGGCGTTTACTGCGACTTTCCCCGCTTCGTTCAAATTTTGCAGAGTGCACGTTTACCGTGCCAACTCAATTCGAATCCCGTTTGTATTTTGTTTTTTCGGGCGGGATCCATTTTCAATTGGAACTAAATTCTATATACATCATTTTTTATATATACTTTCAAAAGCACAACAAAGAATTCTGCTCCTTTATATGTATAATATGATTTACAAACACAATGATCTCAAAATCTTAAGGTTGAATTCAAAAAAAATTAACCAAATCATGTTCTACTAAAATGTATGTATCAGTAATATCTACATATTAAATAACATAGATGCGCGTGAATTCATATGAGTATGCATGTTTGATAGATCAATTTTGGTTCGAGTATGGATTACATGTATCATCATCTCAAATTCAAATATTTGAATCCCTTTTATGTTCACTCCTTTCACGCCCATCTCTCTCGCATGCATGCTTCTTCATGTAGCTATCACTCTCTTTTCTCCAGCTCACCCGCATGCTCACTTCATGTTTCTCCTATCCTCGCAAACATGGTCTCTCGACGTCTCCCTTGAGAAGTGTCACACTCTCCCTATCATTATACATTACACGATTTTCATTATCTCTCACGTCTCTACTGTTCTCTGGTATCACTCGGTACCTAACCTTTCTTTTTCATCGCCACACACACAGTCTCCACTCGTCTTTCACTTTGTCTTTCTCTCTATGGGATTCTCTCACACACCCTATATGTCTCTAGATATGACTCATACCACTAAAATTACTCTCTCTCTCTCTCTCTCTCTCTCTCTTGTAGACACAACATTTGTTGCGGTCTACTTTTCGTCTCCATCCCAGACTGACATTATTCATTTGTTTACCGATCAGACAACCCCCCCCTCTCTCTCTCTCACAAACACACACACCCAACTCCTGCTTCCACTCCCCTTCCGGACTACCGTCTCTCTCTCACACACAAAACTCTCGCTTTCGCACCCCGACTCTTATTTCTCTCACAAACATTTATCGACTAGCCTCTAGATAGGTTTATACACCCGCACACTCGTGCTTCCACTATCGCATACATGTCTCTCTCCCGCTCCTTGTATCTATGTAGATTTTTCTTCCCTTCTTGAGACACGCCCTCTCGATCATGCACACACACACTATCGCATCATTTTAAGCTGATACCTATCGCACACACACTCCTTGTGTCTTTTTCCCACATGCACTCCGTCCTCCTCCACTCTCCCTCTCTCTCTCACACACATGGGCTTTTTGCAACAACTAGCAAGATGCCCATGCATTGCACGGAACATCAAGATGCATTTGTATGAGTAGTTTATCTTGTGGGGGGAAATGATGAATGAGGGAAGGTCTTATTTGCAAATGTGGAGAGGGGTCTGGGTATCTTTTTGCAAAATTTCCATAGTTTCCTTCCTATCCATCAGATATAGATCGGACGGCCTATATTGCAGGATGGCAGGCACACGATCATCACCGACAATGCTTTTTATAAGAGTAGGGATAAAAAACAGAGTTGGTGATGATGGTGGGCCTATCATCCTGCAATGTAGGTCGTCCGATTCATATCTGACGGATAGGAAGGAAAATATGGCAATTTACTCGCACTCCTCACCACATTTGCAGATAAGGCCTTCCCTCGTTCATCCTTTTCTCCCACAAGATCTTGATGTTCCGTGCAGTGCATGGGCATCTTGCTAGTAAGAGTAGAAATTAGACATATACCACTTCTCGAATCCTGAAACCAACAACATTCCTCCATTATCTCATCAAAACCGCCAAAGGAATATATTTTGAGTGAAACATAACATATTTTTAGTGATATACATATTTCAAAACTAGACTTTTTTCTATCAAATCGGTGAATATGTATTAATCTACTTTGATTGTGTGGCAACGCATTGGCACATTGCTAGTAGTTATTATAATTTTTTGGACACCAGACAAATGGTGGAGTACATATACAAAGAGAAGAGGCGCATGCACGCAGTCGGCCTCTCGCTGTCTCGCACACATGAGTGTTACGTAAAGGCGACGTTAACAAATAAACCCTAAAACCCTAGGTGCATGATTGTTGCATTCGCGGGTACCGGGTACGTGGTGGAGCTCCTTTGTAGGAATAGTCAGCTCGCGTGATAATTTGATCCATACGAGTTGATGGTCGGGACCACAGGTGAGCGACTTGGAGGCGGTGGCTCGCCAGTTGCCACAGATCGAGTTGCCACATTTAAAATATCATTTTTTAGCGGGGTTAAGAGTTCCGATTTTCAATGGCGCATTATAAGTACTAAGTAGTTTTTAGAACGATTGGTATGGAGCGAAAATGGAATTCATAATACTATGTACCTCCTTGGCGTATGGTTGTATGGGTTTATGTTGCGAGATGTTGAACCTAGTAGTTCTAGGGCAAATACTATGGTTTAGATTTAGATGCTGGTTTTCAGTAATGAAAATCGGAAGGGGAAACCCTTCTTTGATTAAAAAAAACTACTACCTCCATTCTAGTTTACTAGTCCCCATCATATTTTGGGTCAAAGTTTGTCCATGAATTTTACTTGTAAAATGTGAATGGAAAACGAGATTTTGTTATACCCAAACAAAAAAGGACTGGAGGGAGTGATTGCTCTGACACGGACGCGACCTCTCATAGCGTAGGCATTGAACCGACGCGCCGGCCAAGAGGGCTGTCGGTGTCAAAACCGGCGGATCTCGGGTAGGGGGTCCCGAACTGTGCGTCTAGGCGGATGGTAACAGGAGACGAGGGACACGATGTTTTACCCAGGTTTGGGCCCTCTTGATGGAGGTAAAACCCTACGTCCTGCTTGATTGATATTGATATTGTAGATGTTTACAAGAGTGGATCTACCACGAGATCAAGGAGGCTAAACCCTAGAAGCTAGCCTATGGTATGATTGTAATGGTTGTTGTTGTGTCCTACGGACTAGAGCCATACGGTTTATATAGACACCTGAGAGGGCTAGGGTTACATAGAGTCGGTTACAATGGTAGGAGATCTACGTATCCGTATCGCCAAGCTTGCCTTCCACGCCAAGGAAAGTCCCATCCGGACACGGGACGAAGTCTTCAATCTTGTATCTTCATAGTCTTGGAGTCCGGTCGATGATGATAGTCCGCCCGATGATAGTTCGGCTGATGATGGTAGTCCGGCTATCCGGACACCCCCTAATCCAGGACTCCCTCAGTAGCCCCTGAACCAGGCTTCAATGACGATAAGTCCGGCGCGTATATTGCTTGGCATTGCAAGGCGGGTTCCTCCTCCGAATGATAGAAGATTGTGAACACCAGGATAGTGTCCGGCTCTGCAAAATAAATTCCACATTCCACCGTAGAGAGAATAATATATACACAAGTTCAATCTGCTGACGTTTTTTGCGGCATGACGTCACGCCACTACCAAGCCATTACTTGAATCGTTTTTTACTCTACCACCTCAGCGCATTTAGCGAAGCGGTTTCCTTGGCACGTCTTGTCGAAGCAGAGATCGTGTTCCCCCTTAATCCGGGATTCTCATCAATACGGACGTGGGTAACCCAACCGCGCCATTGATGGTGACGCTTGGGGGATAAGCGAGTTTTACCAGGCCGGTGGGGGACGCGTAGACTTCGCCCGCCCATATAAGGGATAAGGATTCACCTTTTCACCTACGCCTTCTTCCTCCTTTGCTTATCCATCTCCGCGCACTCGAGCTCCAGCGCCCAAGCCCGCACATCTCGTCTCAACCTTCCCCAGTTATGTCCGGAGCGGGAGGCAAGTGGATGACCTCCTCCGTTACGGAGGAGCACATCGAAAGACTGCGCAGCGCCGGCTACCTGTCCGGCGACATCGCGCACCGGCTGCCCGACGAGGGGCAGCTCATCCCCACCCCCAGGCCCCATGAGAGGGTCGTTTTTCTTCCCCACTTCCTCCGCGGACTGGGTTTTCCACTTCACCCCTTTGTCCGGGGGCTCATGTTCTACTACGGCCTGGATTTCCATGATCTGGCGCCGAACTTCATCCTCAACATCTCGGCGTTTATCGTCGTGTGCGAGGCCTTCCTCTGCATCCAGCCCCACTTCGGCTTGTGGCTCAAGACCTTCAATGTCAAGCCGAAGGTAGTGAAGGGCACTCAAGCGGAGTGCGGAGGCGCCATGTTGGGCAAGATGCCCAATGTCCTTTGGTTCGAAGGGGCCTTCGTGGAATCCGTCAAGGGGTGGCAATCGGGGTGGTTCTATATCACCGAGCCGCGCGACCCTAAGTGGGCGGCGGCCCCCGAGTTCAGATCTGGTATCCCCACGCAGCTCACCTCCTGGAAAGAGAAGGGCTTGCTGTGGGGTAGTTCGGAGGAGCTGACGGGACTCCAAGCCTGTATCCAGAAGCTGGTGAAGAAGCTCAGGCTGGTTAACGTGGTCCAAGTCATGCTCGTCCGCCGGATTCTCCCATGCCAAGAGCGGGCATTCAATCTGTGGGAGTTCAATCCGGAACAGCACCAGGCGCTGAGCGGGCTCTTCGACACGACGTACGAAGGCGCCTGGAGGGTGCTGTTTAAGGGCGCCGAAGCCCCCGCATCCGCGACTGAAGATCGCGGATTTCGCTCGCAGCGCCAAGCCGACGAGGTAAGTGATTCTACCCCTTTACGGGACACTTGCTTTTCATAGTTTGACTCTATGCGGGTTTTAATTTCCCCTTTTCCTTTGACAGGACTGGATGAGGAAGGCGGAGCAGATTATCTGCCCGGCTCCTATGCCAGAAAACCCAGTAGACGCCCATCTAGCGAGGCTGCTGGTTCCGGCACCGCACGTGGTGCCGGAGAAGAAGGCCAAGAAGGAGGCCACGGGTGCTCGAAAGAGTTCCCATTTTCAGGTGTCCGATGACTCCGGGGCGGACTCCTCCCCCGAAAACGAGGAGGAGAAAGAGGACTCTCTCCCAGAGGAGGGAGAGAGGAAGAGGAAGGCTTCCCCAACAGGGGAGGCCGAAGGGTCCAAGAGGGGAAGGACTATTCCCCCGGACAGCTCCGCCAACATCAACGTTGGCGAGGAAGAATGGCCTTCAAGGGCCAGGCCTCCGGCGAGATCGTAAGTATCCGGATTCCTGAATGATTTATAATTTCTTTTTCTGTGTCACATAGTGTCATTCTGATGCCGCATGCTGCCTGTAGTCCGGCCAATGATGATCTCCCCGCTTCATCGAGCGGGTCGTTGGCTCCGTCGGATGTAGACTCCATCCCGACTGCCTCCACCCCTCGCGACACCGAGGACGCCGAGGTGGGATCCCAAGAAGGGACCCATCAGGGGGAGGCTCCGGAGGCGCCACAAGGCGGCCTCCCGGACTTTGCGCCGGACTCCACATCAGAACCCGCAGTGGTTCCGGAGTCCGGCCGGCGGCCCCTTCGCACGAAGGGCAAGACCGTGACGCCGGCGGCTTCCGTCCAACCGGAGGCGCCGGACAATTTGTTGGAGGCGCTCCAGAGCGCTTCCATCGAGGAAGAACACCGCACTATTATGAGTGCGGTGATTCAGAAGGTACAGCTCGCCAAGAGCGGGCTGACCGAAGCCTGCAGTAGCCTTCTATCAGGCTTTGAGGTAAGAAGTTAAAAATATGCAATGTAATACCGCATAGACAGTAGCCCCTGATGCTCGGTTCGGTGTTCGGAAAGAAAAGCCGGACTGAGGATCTGAAAAAAAGAAGATATACGCAGGGTTGCTAAAAAATTATGTCAATATGGGTTGCAGGCTGCGCTGCTGACCTCTGCCGCACTGACTGCGGAGGTCGGTGCTTTGAAGCAGGAGCTCGAGCGGTCCGAGCAAGAGCTCGGCCGCGCCAAGAAGCAGCTCCAGGACAAAGAAGGTGAGTAACACCACTTTGAACTTGTACCTTACAGAAAAGGATTTAGGTTGCAACAAAAAATAACAAGGATAACATGGGTACTGCAGGGGCCACGAACGAGGTGGCGACCCTGAAGGAGGCCGTGTCCGCGGCCGAACGCAATGCGGCCGCGGAACGGGCAGAGCGAGAAAAGCAGGAGGCGCGGGTGGCGGTGGTTCGGCAAGAGCTCCAGGCTCTCATGGAAAAGCATGAGAGTTTGGAGCGTGACTCAAAGACTCGAGAGTCCGAGCTTGCCTCGGCTCTCGAAAGTGCCAAGACTGCCAAGGCCGATGCCCATAAGTCCCTTCAGGAGATTGAGTTGGTGAGGAAGATAGCGGCGGGTAAGGCATTTTTCATGCAAAGCAAGCATGTGAATGTAAATTACGTGTTACTTACCCGAATTCGGAGCTCTCCAGGGGCGTTTGCAGATCTGCCTCGCAGCGTGTCTGATGCCGCCGCATTCTACCGAGCCGAGGAGGGGAGCTCAACGGAGAAGGTCTTCTGGTCTCAGTATGCTGAGGCCGGCCATCCGGTGCCCCCTAGCGACCAGCTGAAGCAGCTGGTCGAGCTCCACAAGGTGGCCGAGCAGGCCATGAAGGGCCTCATAGTCCGGCTGTGGCCTGGAGAGGCCATGCCTGGGAGCTACTTCGGCCTCGTGCGACGGTTGGTGGATGCGTGCCCCTGGGTGGAGGTTATCAAGCGCTCCGCCTGTATTGAAGGTGCTCGTCGGGCCCTTGCCCGCGCAAAGGTGCATTGGGGCAAGCTGGATGCGGAGAAGCTAATCACTGACGCGCCACCAGCGGGCAAGGAATATCGTACGCCCGAGATGTACTATAAGACTGTCCTGAAGGGTGCCCGCAAGATTGCGGATGAGTGCCCCAGGGATGTAATTATTGAGTAAATTCGCAATGTGTTATCCTGTGCGCTGAAAACTTTGTTCATATGCGCTAAGCAACGCTTGTTAATTTAAAATATTACCTTCTGTGCGGCCGTTTATTAAATCTGAGAGATGGCAAGTCGTCGGCTTCAGCCCCCATGCCACGAGTGCTGGGGTGTTCGGGATAAACTTGAGCACTCTTGTTCCCATTTTTGGGTCCATCTAGGGAGGCGCTCAACACAACGAACAAGGCAACCGGACTTATAGTGCTTGAACACTCTCACTTAGCCATAGAATTCTATAATTTTAAATTTCGGCGAAGCCCCTAGTATTCGGAAGACCGAATTCGGGGCGCTATCCACGCCTTCGTCGGACATTATCCGGAACTTCGCTCGAAGCGGCGTAGGTCTTTAAGGACCCGAAAGGACCTCTCGAACAGCGACCAGTCTCTCGCCTTATCATGACAGTCAGTTTTAGCTTTCTCCACTGAGGCGTTAACCCGGCTCAACCGGGGCGCAATCGCAGTGGTTCTCCCAGTGCTACCTTAGCCGATAGAACGGAACGTAAGGTGCCAAACATGGGAGCCGGGCAAACCCAACTATTGACCCAAGACATGATTCGGAGCCGATTCATATAATGCTATAAGTTCGGGGTGCCGCACTTGTGAAAGTGTTCGGACTTTATCACACCATAATGCGGGGAACATAAGCCCCTGGTGTATTTGGCCGTACCAAAATGTACGGATGCAACATGTCGTAAATGAACATATATATATATAAGGTAATGCAATTATGGGCAAAAAGTGCTGCATTTTATTCGAGAAGATCTGCTATGAGTGCGGAATGATACAAATAGTGCGGAAAGCAAGGGATTGGACGAATTAAAGGCGTCTCCCTCCAGGGGTAGGCCGCGGAATGGTGTATTTAACAAATTTAATGCTCGTAATGGAGACCACCTGAGTGTTCGTCGCAGCCTTTGTCCCTCCCTGGCTGTTGCATCATGAGTTCGGCAGGTTCGCCGCCGGACAGAGTTCTGTATAAAAAAGAGAGAAATAAAAGATAAAAAGAGCGACACACTTGGGAGCCCCTGGTGTGGTCGAACCGCACTCTGGGTCTGTTGTGGTTGTGCCTCTCCCCCTATGCCCATGGTATCTCCAGGGCGTAATTATGTACGCGGAGAGTTTGTCTTACAATTGTGCGAGGGCTGGGGTTGAGGCCGCATTGCTACGCGTGCTCGGAACGTGCCAGGTGGTCTTGGTTGATGTTGCTCCGGGCGCGTTTGGCCGTGTCCGGTCGTTTAACGGCCGGACTCGAAAATTGCCTTAAAAGGCTGCTCTGTACTTCTGCCGCGAGAGCCGCTGTATGTTCCTCCGTTCGGAGGGAGCGTTCCGTGTTTCCATTGACCGTGATGACTCCACGAGGGCCTGGCATCTTGAGCTTAAGGTATGCATAATGCGGCACCGCGTTGAATTTTGCGAACGCGGTTCGTCCGAGCAGAGCGTGATAGCCACTGCGGAATGGGACTATGTCGAAGATTAACTCCTCGCTTCGGAAATTATCCGGGGATCCGAAGACCACTTCCAGTGTAACTGAGCCTGTACAACTGGCCTCGACACCTGGTATGACGCCTTTGAAGGTTGTCTTTGTAGGTTTAATCCTTGAAGGGTCTATGCCCATCTTGCGCACTGTATCCTGATAAAGCAGGTTCAGGCTACTGCCGCCGTCCATCAGGACTCTCGTGAGGTGAAATCCATCGACGATTGGGTCTAAAACCAATGCGGCGAATCCGCCATGGCGGATACTGGTCGGATGGTCTCTTCGATCGAAAGTGATCGGGCAAGAGGACCATGGGTTGAATTTTGGGGCGACTGGCTCCATCGCGTATACGTCCCTTAGTGCACGCTTCCGCTCCCTCTTGGGTATATGCGTTGCGTATATCATGTTTACCGTCCGAACTTGAGGGGGGAATCCCTTTTGTCCTCTGTTGTTCGGCGGCCGGGTCTCTTCCTCGTCATCGCTGTGTAGCCCCTTGTCATTGTTTTCGGCGATTAATTTGCCTGCCTGCTTGAATACCCAACAATCTCTGTTGGTGTGGTTAGCTGGCTTTTCGGGGGTTCCATGTATTTGACAGGAGCGGTCGAGTATTCGGTCCAAATTGGACGGGCCCGGAGTGGTTCTTTTGAATGGCTTCTTCCGTTGACCGGGCTTGGAGCCTCGGAATCCGGCGTTGACTGCCGTATCCTCATTGCTGTCGCCGTTAATGCGGCGTTTGTTTTTGTTTCGACGCGACCTGCCATTGCGGTCCTTGGTATCCGGACTGCCAGCGTTTTTGCTGAGGTTGTTGCTGCGAGCTAGCCAGCTATCCTCTCCCGCACAGAAGCGGGTCATGAGTGATGTGAGGGCTGCCATGGATTTCGGCTTTTCCTGTCCTAGGTGCCGGGCCAGCCACTCGTCGCGGATGTTATGTTTGAAGGCAGCGAGGGCCTCTGCATCCGGACAGTCGACGATTTGATTTTTCTTTGTTAAGAACCGTGTCCAGAATTGCCTGGCCGATTCGTCTGGCTGCTGGATTATGTGGCTTAGGTCATCTGCGTCCGGTGGTCGCACATACGTGCCCTGGAAGTTGTCGAGGAATGCGGCTTCCAGGTCTTCCCAGCATCCAATTGACTCTGCGGGCAGGCTGTTAAGCCAATGCCGAGCTGGTCCTTTAAGCTTGAGCGGGAGATATTTGATGGCGTGAAGATCGTCGCCGCGGGCCATATGTATATGGAGGAGATAATCCTCAATCCAAACCGCGGGGTCTGTTGTGCCATCGTAGGATTCGATATTAACGGGTTTAAACCCTTCAGGGATTTGATGATCCATTACTTCGTCAGTGAAGCATAGTGGGTGTGCGGCGCCTCTGTATTGAGCAATATCGCGACGTAGCTCGAGAGAGCGTTGTCTGCTGTGTTCGGCCCGGCCGGAGTAGTTGTATCCGGCGCGACGGTATTCGTCGTGGGTCTTGGGGCGCCCACGTGATCCATAGATAGATCTGGATTGTCTTGCCTTGTCCTCCAATATATCCCGCAAGTCCGGCGCGTTCCCCCGTGGCTTCATGCTTTTTGAGCGATGCCGGGGTACGGTTTTGGTGGAGGGCTTGCATGCCTCTCTGTCGCGGCCACGAGGTGGTCGGTCTGCCGTATTGTGCGCTGGTGATGCAGGTTTGTACGCTTCCTCCTCTAGTCGGGGGAGCAACTTGCGTTTTGGGTAACTTTTGGAGGGGCGTTCGAGTTCATACTCTTCGGCCGCGAGGACCTCGGTCCATCTGTCGGCCAGTAGGTCTTGATCAGCTTGAAGCTGTTGCTGCTTTTTCTTTAGGCTGTTTGCCGTGGCCATTAGCCTGCGTCTGAAACGCTCTTGTTCGACGGGATCCTCAGGCACGACGAATTCGTCGTCGTCGAGGCTTGCCTCGTCTCCGGAGGGAGGTAAGTAATTATCATCCTCGACCTCTTCGTCTGCCGCCCTCTCGTGAGGGCTTGCTTCTGCCTCCTCCTGCGCTGGATCGTGCTGGAGGGGGTTGTCTTCGGCACTTTCTGGGGTGTTATTATCTCCTGTGCCGGAATCTCTATTCTTGCTGTGGCGGGATTTAGAGCGGCGCCGCTGATGTCGGCGCTTGGGCTGTTTCTTTAAGGAATCGGCCTCCGTTGCTTCTTCGCCGTCCCCATCTTTTGGGGTGTCCACCATATATATGTCGTATGACGAGGTGGTCTTCCAGTGTCCTGTAGGCACTGGTTCTTGATAGTCTCCGGCATCGTCGTCCATACCGTCGATGTCTTCGGAGTCGTAGTCGAGTACGTCGGTTAGATCGTCGACGGTGGCTACGAAGTGGGTGGTGGGTGGGCCCTGAATTTCTTCGTCGTCCGCGTCCCAACCATCCTGGCCGTAGTTCGGCCAGGGCTCTCCGGATAGCGAGAGATGCTTCAGCGAATTTAAGATATCGCCGAAGGGTGAGTGCTGAAAGATGTCCGCAGCGGTGAATTCCATGATCGGCGCCCAGTCGGATTCGACTGGCAGGGGCGCAGGAGGTTCGGAGTCCGGCAGAGAGTCCGGCACCTCGGAGTCATGAGCTTTATGCGGGACAAGGTAAGTGTTCGGCTCCATCGCCGTAGAAGTTGCAGCTCCCGAGGCGGTGTCCAGCCATCCGTCCTCGATCTGAGCGATCGGCTCCGGACTATGGGTCGGAGCGGATTCGTGTGCGGCCTCCAAGGTGCTGTCCGGCGGCAGAGTTAGGTCGTGCCCATCGTGACAGCGCGGCACGCTCGGCTGTGGCTCAGATCCATCGAAGATCAAGTCCCCGCGGATATCGGCCGTGAAGTTTAGGCTTCCAAACCTGACCTGACGGCCAGGGGCGTAGCTTTCGATCTGCTCCAGATGGCCAAGTGAGTTGGCCCGCAGTGCGAAGCCGCCGAATACGAAGATCTGTCCGGGGAGAAAAGTCTCACCCAGGACTGCGTCGTTGTCGATTGAAGAGGCCATCAAGCCTATCGGTGACGACACAGAGGAACTCTCAATGAAAGCACCAATGTCGGTGTCAAAACCGGCGGATCTCGGGTAGGGGGTCCCGAACTGTGCGTCTAGGCGGATGGTAACAGGAGACAAGGGACACGATGTTTTACCCAGGTTCGGGCCCTCTTGATGGAGGTAAAACCCTACGTCCTGCTTGATTGATATTGATATTGTGGATGTTTACAAGAGTGGATCTACCACGAGATCAAGGAGGCTAAACCCTAGAAGCTAGCCTATGGTATGATTGTAATGGTTGTTGTTGTGTCCTACGGACTAGAGCCATCCGGTTTATATAGACACCGGAGAGGGCTAGGGTTACATAGAGTCGGTTACAATGGTAGGAGATCTACGTATCCGTATCGCCAAGCTTGCCTTCCACGCCAAGGAAAGTCCCATCCGGACACGGGACGAAGTCTTCAATCTTGTATCTTCATAGTATTGGAGTCCGGTCGATGATGATAGTCCGGCCGATGATGGTTCGGCTGACGATGGTAGTCCGGCTATCCGGACACCCCCTAATCCAGGACTCCCTCAAGGGCCCCACTCGCTGCAGGCCCGACTGAGCACGCCTCCTCGCTGCATGCAACCAGCTTAAGACTGCCCCGCCTGACTTCATTGAATCCACGCGTGTGCCGGCAACATGTCCTTCCGCGAGCCGGCAGGCATTTTAGAACACAAAAAATGACTAAAATATAATTAATTTATGCATGGTCTTGACTTGTTGTGCTGGCACTGGTAGCAGGAACTAGTAGATTTTTTCTTTATTTATAACTCTCCTCACATTTTTTTGGCTTTGAAGTGAATCATGGTTGTGGACATTATGTATGAATGTGCAGATATCTGTGAACATGAGTTTGATGTGGAAGTTAAACTTGCAATGTCGGGCTTGCGCATGAACTATACCATGTCCAATGCTTCATCTGTTATTGTTTGGAAAGTAATTGCTGTTATTACATGACCCGAAAAAAAATATTTTGTGCCACATCAGTAGATGCACGGACATCACAACAGGCATGCTGACTAGATAAACATTTGAACCTAGCTATTATGAAGGAAATTTTGTATTGACAACACTTTTAGATAGCAGGAGACGCCTAGCCTGCTCTGCCTCTGCTAGGTTATTTCTGGCTTCTTCCATCTCTTCTTTGGCTTGGGTGAAGAGAGCATCTGATTGCTCTTTTCGCTTCTTCAGGAACTCAGCTACATTCTCAAGGGCTATTGCACGCTTTCTTTCAGCGTTTACTAGAGCCACAAGGACACGAACAGCTGATGACTCCACCTAGCTTGTGTGTAATCCAGCATCATCTGGGAATTTGCACCTTGTGTCTAATCCAGCATCATTAGGGAACTGGCACCTTGTGTGTAATCCAGCCTCATTTTGGAAACATGATCTCGAGGTTGACATACTTCCCTCCTCATAGGAATTGCATCCTGACATGAAGTTACTTCTTTTTTAGATCAATACTCAGAGCAACCCAGATCCATTTAGTAGAAGCCAAATAAAGTGAATTCAAAAGGGAAAAGAATATAAAAACAGACTACAAGGTGAGAACACCCACTTTGTACATCAAGCTAAAAATGAAAGCATTAGGACAATAAAGACTCTTCTTATTACACATCGAAGAACACCAGGCTTAAGACAAACAGAAACAACAACATATACACATTGAAGAACACGAGGCTAAACGAAAGTAATTGAAAGGGTGTTACTTACCAAAGCTCGTTTTACAGGTTCGGTGCAGCTCCTCTTTAACTTGCCACACTCCTTGAAGATGTCCCCAATATCCCGTGATTGGTATTCATTGCTACTCTGCATGTTCGTGATGTCTACTACACAACCTTCTTCTTGTAGACGTTGTTGGGCCTACAAGTGCACAGGTTTGTAGGACAGTAGCAAATTTCCCTCAAGTGGATGACCTAAGGTTTATCAATCCGTAGGAGGCATAGGATGAAGATGGTCTCTCTCAAACAACCCTGCAACCAAATAACAAAGAGTCTCTTGTGTCCCCAACACACCCAATACAATGGTAAATTATATAGGTGCACTAGTTCGGCGAAGAGATGAAGATACAAGTGCAAAATAGGTAGTAGAAATAGGTATTTGTAATCTGAAATAATAAAAACAGCAAGGTAGCGAGCGATAAAAGTGAGCGTAAACGGTATTGCAATGATAGGAAACAAGGCCTAGGGTTCATA
Organism: Triticum aestivum; assembly: GCF_018294505.1. Taxonomy (NCBI): domain Eukaryota; kingdom Viridiplantae; phylum Streptophyta; class Magnoliopsida; order Poales; family Poaceae; genus Triticum; species Triticum aestivum. The sequence goes on from NC_057810.1 coordinate 498,857,951, forward strand.
CTTTCACTAGTGCAAGTTCTCTCAACAATAATAACGTAGATAGATCATATAACAAGCCCTCAACATGCAACAAAGAGTCACTCCAAAGCCACTAATACCAGAGAACAAACATAGAGATTATGGTAGGGTACGAAACCACCTCAAAGTTATCCTTTCTGTTCTATCTATTCAAGAGTTCATAGTAAAATAACATAAAGCTATTCTTTCCGCTCAATCCATCATAGAGTTCATACTAGAATAACACCTTAAGACACAAATCAACCAAAACCCTAATGTCACCTAGATACTCCATTGTCACCTCAAGTATCCGTGGGCATGATTATACGATATGCATCACACAATCTCAGATTCATCCAACCAACATAAAAGTACTTCAAAGAGTGCCCCAAAGCTACTACCGGAGAGTCAAGAACGTGTGCCAACCCCTATGCATAGGTTCCATGTCACGAACCCGCAAGTTGATCACCAAAACATACATCAAGTGGCACATGATATCCCATTGTCACCACAGATAATCACGGCAAGACATACATCAAGTGTTCTCATAAAAGACTCAATCCGATAAGATAACTTCAAAGGGGAAACTCAATTCATCACAAGAGAGTAGAGGGGGAGAAACATCATAAGATCCAACTACAATAGCAAAGCTCGGGATACATCAAGATCGTGCCATAGAGGAACACGAGAGAGAACACGAGAGAGAGAGAGAGATCAAACACATAGCTACTGGTACATACCCTCAGCCCCGAGGGTGAACTACTCCCTCCTCGTCATGGATAGCGCCGGGATGATGAAGATGGCCTCCGGTGATGGGATCCCCCTCCGGCAGGGTGCCGGAACAGGGTCCCGATTGGTTTTTGGTGGCTATAGAGGCTTGCGGCAGCGGAACTCCCGATCTATCTTCTGTTCTGGAAGTTTTAGGGTACAAGAGTATATATGGGTGCAAGGGGTACGTCGGTGGACCTCCGGGGTGCTCACGAGGCAGGGGGCGCGCCCAGGGGGGGGGGGCGCCCCCCACCGTCATGGGCAGCCCGGGACTCCCCTGACATGCACTCCAAGTCTCACAGGTGGGTTTCCTTCCAAAATTAACTTCTCCGGTTGATTTCGTTCCGTTTTGACTCCGTCTGATATTCCTTTTCCTCGAAACACTGAAATAGGCATAAAACAACAAATCTGGGCTGGGCCTCCGGTTAATAGGTTAGTCCCAAAAATAATATAAAAGTGGATAATAAAGCCCAACATTGCATAAAACAGTAGATAAAGTAGCATGGAGCAATCAAAAATTATAGATACGTTGGAGACGTATCAAGCATCCCCAAGCTTAATTCCTGCTCGTCCTCGAGTAGGTAAATGATAAAAAAGAATTATTGATGCGGAATGATACTTTGGCATAATTTCAATGTAAATCTTCTTAATTGTGGTATGAATATTCAGATCCGAAAGATTCAAGACAAAAGTTCATATTGATATAAAAGTAATAATACTTCAAGCATACTAATCAAAGCAATCATGTCTTCTCAAAATAGCATGGCCAAAGAAAGTTATCCCTACAAAATCATATAGTCTGGCTAAGCTCTATCTTCATCACACAAAGTATTTAATCATGCACAACCCCGATGACGAGCCAAGCAATTGTTTCATACTTTAATAATCTCAAACTTTTTCAACTTTTCACGCAATACATGAGCGTGAGCCATGGACATAGCACTATAGGTGGAATAGAATGGTGGTTGTGGAGAAGACAAAAAGGAGAAGATAGTCTCACATCAACTAGGCGTATCAATGGGCTATGGAGATGCCCATCAATAGATATTGATGTGAGTGAGTAGGGATTGCCATGCAACGGATGCACTAGAGCTATAAGTATATGAAAGCTCGACTAAAGAAACTAAGTGGGTGTGCATCCAACTTGCTCGCTCACGAAGACCTAGGGCAATTTTGAGGAAGCCCATCATTGGAATATACAAGCCAAGTTCTATAATGAAAAATTCCCACTAGTATATGAAAGTGATAACATATGAGACTCTCTATCATGAAGATCATGGTGCTATTTTAAAGCACAAGTGTGGAAAAGGATAGTAGCATTGTCCCTTCTCTCTTTTTCTCTCATATTTTTTTGGTGGGCTTCTTTGGCCTCTTTTTTTTAATTAAATCTGGAGTCTCATCCCGACTTATGGGGGAATCATAGTCTCCATCATCCTTTCCTCACTGGGACAATGCTCTAATAATGATGATCATCACACTTTTATTTTTCTTACAACTCAACAATTACAACTCGATACTTAGAACAAAATATGACTCGATATGAATGCCTCCGGCGGTGTAACGGGATATGCAATGAATCATGAGTGACATGTATGAAAGAATTATGAAAGGTGGCTTTGCCACAAATACAATGTCAACTACATGTTCATGCAAAAAGCAATATGACAAAAGTAATGTATGTCATATGAACGGAACGGTGGAAAGTTGCATGGCAATATATCTCGGAATGGCTATGAAAATGCCATGATAGGTAGGTATGGTGGATGTTTTAAGGAAGGTATATGGTGGTGTATGATACCGGCAAAAAGTGCGCGGTATTAGAGAGGCTAGCAATGGTGGAAGGGTGAGAGTGCGTATAATCCATGGACTCAACACTAATCGAAAGAACTCATGCACTTGTTGCAAAAATTTAGAAGTCATCAAAAACCAAAGCACTAAATGCATACTCCTAGGGGGATAGATTGGTAGGAAAATACCATCGCTCGTCCCCGACTGCCACTCATAAGGAAGACAATCAATAAATAAAATTGTGCTCCGATTTCATCACAAAGCGGTTCACCATACGTGCATGCTACGGGAATCACAAACTTCAACACAAGCATTCTTAAATTCATAATCACCCCAACTAGCATTGCTTTGATATTATCACCTCCATATCTCAAAACAATTATCAAGCATCAAACTTATCTTAGTATTCAACGCACTCAAAGAAAGTATCACATATCTTGAATACCAAGTATATTATATTTAAGCAACTTACCATGCTATTAACAACTCTCAAAATAATCTAAGTGAAGCACTAGAGCAAAAATTATCACGCTCAAAAGATATTAGTGAAGCACATAGAGTATTCTAGCAAATTCCAATTTGTGTGTGGCTCTCTCTCATTAAAGAATTTCAGATCTTGGTATCTTATTCAAACAGCAAGCAAAATAAAATAAATGACAATGCAAGGATAGCACAACTCGTGTGAAGAAGCAAAAACTTAGGCTCAACCGATACTAACCGATAGTTGTTGAAGAAGAAAGGTGGGATGCCTACCGGGGCATCCCCAAGCTTAGATGATTGAGACTTCTTGAAATATTATCTTGGGGTGCCTTGGGCATACCCAAGCTTGAGGTTTTATGTCTCCTTAATTCCTCTCATATCATGGTTTCTCTTCTTTTTATCAAAAGCTTCATTCACAAAAAACTCAACAAGAACTCGTGAGATAGGTTAGTATAAACCAATGCAAAACCATATCATCTTCTACTGTAACAAATCACTAACATTATTATTCAACAATGTATACTAAATTCCTCTGAATATTTAATACTCCTACCCTCAAATAGAATCATTAAACAAGCAAACATATGCAAACAATGCAACCATAACAGCAATCTGTCAAAACAGTACAGTCTGTAAAGAATGCAAGAGTAACAATACTTCCCTGATTCCAAAAATTATGAACTAAAATTACCACTGTAGTAGATTTATCATATCTTAATATGCAAAAAGATTCAACCTTATACCATTTTATGACTTTTCTAGGGAATTTTTGCAACAGCGGTAAACTTTCTGTTTTCAAACAGCAACATGTATACTAGCAAAACAAGCACGACAAAGGCTATCCTTGAATTTTTATTGAAACTAAAGGTGCAAAACATTATTCTAACTAACAGCAAGCAAAAAATAACAAAAGAAAATGATGCTCCAAGCAAAACACATATCATGTGGTGAATAAAAATATAGCTCCAAGTAAAGATACCGATGAACAAAGACGAAAGAGGGGATGCCTTCCGGGGCATCCCCAAGCTTAGGCTCTTGGTTGTCCTTTAATATTACCTTGGGGTGCCTTGGGCATCCCCAAGCTTAGGCTCTCTCCACTCCTTATTCCATAATCCATCGAATCTTTACCCAAAACTTGAAAACTTCAACCACACAAAACTCAAAACAAAACTCGTAAGCTCCGTTAGTATAAGAAAATAAAACCACCACTTAGGTACTGTAATGAACTCATTATAAATTCATATTGGTGTAATATATACTGTATTCTAACTTCTCTATGGTTCATACCACTTAATACTAGCCATAGATGCATCAAAATAAGCAAACAACACATAGAAAACGGAATCTGTCAAAAACAGAACAGTCTGTAGTAATCTGTATAAAACGTATACTTATGGAACCCCAAAAATTATGAAATAAATTTCTGGACATGAGTAATTTGTCTGTTAATCATCTTCAAAAAGAATCAACCTAAAATCACTCTCCAGTAAAAAATGGCAGCTAATCTCGTGAGTGCTAAAGTTTCTGTTTTCTACAGCAAGATCATATAAACTTCACCCAAGTCTTCCCAAAGGTTCTACTTGGCACTTTATTGAAACAAAAGCTATAAAACATGATTACTACAGTATCATAATCATGTGGACACGAAAAAACAGTAAGGATAAATATTGGGTTGTCTCCCAACAAGCACTTTTCTTTAATGCCTTTCTAGCTAGGCATGATGATGACAATGATGCTCACATAAAAGATAAGAATTGAAACATAACGGGAGCATCATGAAGAATATGACTAGCACATTTAAGTCTAACCCACTTCCTATGCATAGGGATTTTGTGAGCAAACAACTTATGGGAACTATAATCAACTAGCATAGGAAGGTAACACAAGCATAGCTTCAAGAATTTAAGCACATAGAGAGGAAACTTGATATTATTGCAATTCCTACAAGCATATGTTCCTCTCTCATAATAATTTTCAGTAGCATCATGAATTAATTCAACAATATAACCAGCACCTAAAGCATTCTTTTCATGATCTACAAGCATAGAAAATTTACTACTCTCCACATAAGCAAAATTCTTCTCATTCGGAATAGTAGGAGTATCATAAGAGACTTGAACACTAAAAATTGTTTCCACATTAAAAGAGTAATGTTCAGAAAAAGGGTAATCATAATCATGACAAGATTTGTAAATATAATCATCACTACTTTTTATAGCATAAGTTTCATCACAATAATCATCATAAGTAGCAACTTCGTTCTCATCATAATCGATTGAAACCTCTCCCAAGATAGTGGAATCACTAAATAAAGTTGACACTCTTCCAAATCCACTTTCATATTCATCACAATAAGATTCAACATCCTCCAAAATAGTGGGATCACTACTTCCTAAAGTTGACACTCTTCCGAACCCACTTTCATCAATATAATCATCATAGGTAGGAGGCATGCTATCATCATAACAACTTTGCATATCAAAACTTGGGATGCTAAAAATATCATCTTCATTAAACATAGCATCCCCAAGCTTGGGACAAACATTAATTCAGCAAATATATTCTCAAATATTTCATCCTCATCAAACATAGCTTCCCCAAGCTTGGGCCCTTTCATATCATAAGCATAATCACTCTCATCATTAAAAATATGGATAGCACCAATAGTATAGCAATTATCATCATCACAAGTAGTAGTAGGAGCAACATCATTTGGGAGGGATACCTTTTTACCTTTGTTGCTCCTTCTTTTCTTTTTCTTCTTCACATTATGTGTAGGTTCAACCTTCCTCTTTGAGCTCCTTATTGATGAGATTGGCTGAATAGAAAGCTCCTCCTCATTACCTGATTCATCATAAGAAATAATAGGAGGATATTGGGAAACCTCTTACCTTTCATTAGTATTCTCATCATCTTCCATTTGATTTCTTTTCTTTAGGTAATTGGCAATATAAGGATTTTCAATGCAATTCTCCGCACAATACATATAAATTTTCTCTAGATCAAAATCAAGAATTTTATCAAGACTAAATTTTGGAATACCCTCAGTTATACGTTTCATTTCTTCATAACCCAAAAGAAGGCTAAGCTCTTTATGATGCTCAAGGGTAATCAAATTATCACAATATTTGGACACGACTTGATCATGAAACAAATAGCATTGGAGCTTTAAATGACCATGTTCATTGCAAAGTTCACAAGGAGCGCGAAAAATATTGAATCTTTCAGCACATTCATCTAGCTCTTCTTGCAACAATTTAGTTTCTAAGTACTTATGCCTCTTGCAATATCTATCTTCCCTATTTGGTGTGTCCTTGCAAGCCCAATGCACTCCACAAAAATTGACATGCTTATAGGAGGCATTTTCATCATAACTAGTGCAATCATCATTAGCATCATGGATATTCAAAGAATTCGTACTAACAACATTGCAATCATACTCATCATTCAAATATTTAGTGCCAAACAATTTAGAGATTTCTTCTTCTAGCACTTGAGCACAATTATCCTTTCCATCATACTCACGAAAGATATTAAAAAGGTGAAGCGTATGAGACAAACTTAACTCCAGTTTTTTGTAGTTTTCTTTTATAAACTAAACTAGTGATAAAACAAGAAACAAAAAGATTCGATTGCAAGATCTAAAGATATACCTTCAAGCACTCACCTCCCCGGCAACGGCGCCAGAAAAGAGCTTGATGTCTACTACACAACCTTCTTCTTGTAGACGTTGTTGGGCCTGCAAGTGCACAGGTTTGTAGGACAGTAGCAAATTTCCCTCAAGTGGATGACCTAAGGTTTATCAATCCGTAGGAGGCGTAGGATGAAGATGGTCTCTCTCAAACAACCCTGCAACCAAATAACAAAGAGTCTCTTGTGTCCCCAACACACCCAATACAATAGTAAATTGTATAGGTGCACTAATTCGGCGAAGAGATGAAGATACAAGTGCAAAATAGATAGTAGATATAGGTATTTGTAATCTGAAATAATAAAAACAGCAAGGTAGCGAGCGATAAAAGTGAGCGTAAACGGTATTGCAATGATAGGAAACAAGGCCTAGGGTTCATACTTTCACTAGTGCAAGTTCTCTCAACAATAATAACATAGATAGATCATATAACAAGCCCTCAACATGCAACAAAGAGTCACTCCAAAGCCACTAATAGCGGAGAACAAACGTAGAGATTATGGTAGGGTACGAAACCACCTCAAAGTTGTCCTTTCTGTTCTATCTATTCAAGAGTTCGTAGTAAAATAACATAAAGCTATTCTTTCCGCTCAATCCATCATAGAGTTCATACTAGAATAACACCTTAAGACACAAATCAACCAAAACCATAATGTCACCTAGATACTCCATTGTCACCTCAAGTATCCGTGGGCATGATTATACGATATGCATCACACAATCTCAGATTCATCCAACCAACATAAAAGTACTTCAAAGAGTGCCCCAAAGCTACTACCGGAGAGTCAAGAACGTGTGCCAACCCCTATGCATAGGTTCCATGGTCCGAAACCCGCAAGTTGGTCACCAAAACATACATCAAGTGGCACGTGATATCCCATTGTCACCACAGATAATCACGGCAAGACATACATCAAGTGTTCTCATAAAAGACTCAATCCGATAAGATAACTTCAAAGGGGAAACTCAATTCATCACAAGAGAGTAGAGGGGGAGAAACATCATAAGATCCAACCACAATAGCAAAGCTCGGGATACATCAAGATCGTGCCATAGAGGAACACGAGAGAGAACACGAGAGAGAGAGAGATCAAACACATAGCTACTGGTACATACCCTCAGCCCCGAGGGTAAACTACTCCCTCCTCGTCATTGAGAGCGCCGGGATGATGAAGATGGCCTCCGGTGATGGGATCCCCCTTCGGCAGGGTGCCGGAACAGGGTCCCGATTGGTTTTTGGTGGCTACAGAGGCTTGCGGCAGCGGAACTCCCGATCTATCTTCTGTTCTGGAAGTTTTAGGGTACAAGAGTATATATGGGTGCAAGGGGTACGTCAGTGGACCTCCGGGGTGCTCACGAGGCAGGGGGGCGCGCCCAGGGGGGGCACCCTCGTGGGCAGCCCAGGACTCCCCTGATGTGCACTCCAAGTCTAACAGGTGGGTTTCCTTCCAAAATTAACTTCTCCAGTTGATTTCGTTCCGTTTTAACTCCGTCTAATATTCCTTTTCCTCGAAACACTGAAATAGACATAAAACAACAAATCTGGTGTGGGCCTCCGGTTAATAGGTTAGTCCCAAAAATAATATAAAAGTGGATAATAAAGCCCAATATTGCCTAAAGCAGTAGATAAAGTAGCATGGAGCAATCAAAAATTATAGATACGTTGGAGACGTATCAGTTTGCACTCGTGGTTTTAAAATCTCAGCATGACAAGAAAAATATACTACTAGTAATACCTGCGCATCTTGTGGGCAACATTAAAGCACTCGTCTGCCATCTTAGAGCATCTCCAATAGAATCACAATGTGTGGCGCTTTAAAAAAGCATTTATAGTGCTGAGATCAAGAAGTAGAGAGACTAGAGAGTAGAGGATAGTTCTCGGCATTGATAGATAAAAAATAGATAATTCAACTACTCCTCGTCATCCGACTCCTCATCCGTGATGTCCTCCTCCGACGTCTGACTATAGGCATGAAGATACCGATCATCGTCGGATTCCCAGGGTGACGCTGCTCCTAGCCTCATGTTGAATTGAGCGTCTGCTTTTCGCCTACGCTTGTCCTCATGATAGGCGGCTCGCTCCGCCCTCCTCTTATCCCTCTCTGCCCTCCTTTGCGCGTATAACTCGCGCTCGTTGATGATGTCCTGCGGGAAGTGTTGGCTCCACAGCGCCATGGCTTCCTCGTCCATCTCGACGATGCCGAGACTGTGCTCCCGCCTCTGGTTGTCGCGATGATCCTCGTCGGTGCTAAGCGGCGGCAGAGGCGCGAGCTCCTGCGCCCTCTCCCGCGTCGGCACGTTGGGGAAGTTAAATGTTCTATGAGGCCACCGGAGGCGCCACGCCACCGCGTTGTACACGCGGGCGGCCTCGTTGGTGGTGTCAAAATTGCTGAGGTCGAGGCGCATCCCACGGAACCGGATCTCGGCGGAGAAGCCGCCGGAGGGGCGCGCGCGGATGCCGCGGTATCCCCAAGTTTCCCTACGACGCGGCGGCATGGTGGCGCGGTGGCGGCGAGGCGAGAAAGAGCGGGGAGAGAGCAGTGGCGAGGCACAGAGCGGGGAGAGAGCGGTGGCAAGGCACAGAGTGGTGGGAGGGCTTTGGATTTTATAAAGCGCGCCGGACGTCCGCACGCCAAAACTAGCGCACGCCCGACCGCTTTTTCCCGCGCGCGCGTGATCCTTTCCCGACGTCTCTGCTATCTCTGCTCTCTTCTCTACTGTTATATTTATTTGATATTTAATATTTATCTCTACTTCTCTACTGTCTACTTTTTTTCACTATACTTTTTTTTCTTATAAAAAAATAGAGTTGGTGATGATGGTGTGCCTGCCATCCTGCAATATAGGGCGTCAGATTTATATCTGACAGATAGGAAGGAAACAATGGGAATTCTGCAAAAAGATACCCATACCCCTCTCCACATTTGCAAATAAGGCCTTCCCTCGTTCATCCTTTTCTCCCACAGGATAAACTACTCATACAAATGCATCTTGATGCGTGCAACGCATGGGCATCTTGCTAGTCCTAAAAAACTTTCCATCATTTGCCACACTACTAGTTGTAGATGAAAAACCTACCCAGGCACAGCGCGATACAGGAGCGACGAACAATTACAAGCTCATATTCTGTTGGACAATGGAGGCTATAACCAATTACTTTTACATGAACAATAGCACCCAGTAAATTTGAAGGGTAGGTATGAACAAAATTGTAACTGCACATGTACTGCTAAGTGATTCAATACGCACATTACCAATCGAGGAGGAGAACGATGGTCGCAGCGACCTCTGTGAGTCATGGCCGGCAACGGGAGTCAGTTCATTGTCCACGACGGTGGTGCTTCTGCGCTTGGCGTCGGCTTCGGGGAAGCAAATCCGAGACCGTGGAAGACGATGCCGGGGAAGAGGCTCCGTATACGAGGATGATAGTGGACCGGCTCTAGTGCGGCATACGAGGTCATCGATGAGGCAGATGCGATGCGGTGGACGAGTGCGCCGATGTAAACGGGAGGAGCACGAAGGCTGCGGTGCCGTGGAGAAGTCTATTTTGCGGTGGGGGTAGAAAATGGGGAGTATTCAGGTGTACTACTCTAGGTGCCGGGGTGGGGTTGGCTAGGTAGGGTGAACCTGAAGTTACGAAAACAGCCCCCTACCAAGCGTCATCCATAGGCCTGTTTCGAAGGCTATGATGGTAACTTCCCCCTGCTCGAATCAGGGTCGCGGGAGATTTTCCTGCCGACCTCAAAATTTTGTGACACTAAACTCCCCGTGTGGCGTGTTGAGTGATTCGGCTAAGCAACTAGCAAGTAGTACTAGTAAACTCTGCATATTAGGTTTGACCGAAGTCAAACTTCCTAAAGTTTGACCAAGTTTATAGAAAAATATAAACATTTACCATAACAAATATGATGATGTGAAAGTACATTCAATAATGAATCTAATGGTATTTATTTGTTATTGTGTATGTTAATATTTTTTGTTATAAGCTTTCTAAGAGTTTACAAAACTTGACTTTGACCAATGCTAATACGCGGACTTAAATAAAACGGGAGGGAGTACACATTTGTTTTCTTAGTTTGTAGTGAACTAATTATTTGTTGAAATTGTGAAATAAATATATTAGGCTATTGACTTCGAATGTAATGGTCTATACAATTCAATAGTTACAATCATTGTCGAATCCCAAGATGTATACAAGGTCTATAGTACTTCACAACATGCTCAAACTCAGATAATCCCAGTCAAATGAGAATCTAATGCATTTCATAGTTATTACTTTGTAGGATGCAACAAAACCAACCATAACTCTACATCAGCCATTATAGAAGCAACATTTTGAACATATCCCAATGTGTGAATGAAACATGCAGAGAGCGCCAGATTTCGAGGCTGACTTGTTTACGCAAGGCTTTGCCAGTCAACACACGATTCTAGCAGCAGTGACTGTTGGATGTCCATCCAACGACTGACGTGCTTCTTCAATCTCTGATCTTCCCGCTCCAGCCGCCTAAACTAGCGCTAGCGGGACTGCCTACTCTCTCCTCTTGTGGCCTGCTGTGATGCCGCGCAGGCTTCCCCGGCCCACTCTACTCCCTCCGCTGGCCTGGACACACGCAATCAACTGCCTCCTTATTACGCAAAAAATGATTCCTCCCACTGACATCTGGGGTGCACCAGTTGGGAGGCTGACTTGTGGGCCTACTAAGTTAATGCATACGCAGGGCTTGCCAACTTAGTCAACAAACGATTGTAGCAGCAGTAACCGTTGGATTTGAATCAAACGGTCCTGCTGCTTCTTCAAGTGCTGCTCTTCTTGCACCAGCCGCCCAAACCAGCGCCGGCGAGATCGCCTGCTCCTGCCTCCACTGGCTGGCTGTGCTGCCGTTGAGGCCTCACCGCCCCCTACTAATCCCACTGCTACCCAGGCCCTGCGGCGACGGCAGCCTCACACCGTAGCTGAACTAGTGAACCCTCATACTCCTCTCTCTGTGGGAATCCCCTGCTACGTCTTCCCCGGCTCCGTGTCGTCCCCTTTCTAGGCCTCGCCGTCGTCCACCACTCTGGTGCTCTCGGCGCGGCGTGGTCAACGTGGTCATGGAACGACTTCCATCGGACGTGGACTGTATGTGGAGAGGCTGACAGCTGGGTCCACGGCCGCACACAAGGAAATGCCTCCTTATTACACGCAAATAATGATTCCTCCAGCTGACATCTGGGACCCACCGGAAGGGCCTCTGTATTTTGCAAAAAAAAGTTTCCCCCGCTGATAGGTTGGACCCACCAGTTATATCTTCGCACGCAAGGAAGTGCCTCCTTATTACGCACAAAAAAATGAATACCCCCTGCTAGCTGGGACCCACCATAGTGGGTGGCTGACTTGTGGGCCTACTAAGTTGACGGGGCAGAGGGCTTTGTCAACTTAGTCAATACTCCAGTGACCGTATGATGTCCATCCAACGGCCATAGTGCTTCTTCAACCTCTGGTCTTCTTGCTCCAGCCGCCCAAAGCAGCGCCGGTCGTGCCGCCTGCTCCTGCCTCCCGTGGTCGACTGTGCTGCCACGGAGGCCTCACCGCCCCCATACTACTCCCACCGCTGGCCAGGCCATCCCTCTACTCACCCACACCCCCTGTTATTCTGCGGCAACGACAGCCTCACACCACAGCCGAACCAGTGAACCCTCATACTCCTCTTCGCCTGGGCATCCACTGCCGCGTCTTCCCCAGCTCCGCGTCGTCCCCTTCCTAGGCCTCGCCATCGTCCACCGCCGTGGTGCTCTCGGTGCGGCTTGTCAATGTGGTCAAGGAACGACTTCCATCGGACATGAACTGTGCATGGAGAGGCTGATAGCTGGGTCCATGGCCGCAACAAGGAAGTTCCTCCTTATTACGCAGAAAATAATGATACCTCCACCTGACAACAGGGACCCACCGGACGGGCCACTGTATTTCATGAAAAAATGTTTCCCCCTAACAGCTGGGACCCACCAGCTACATCTTCACACGCAAGGAAGTGCGTCCGGGCAAAAAAAAAACGATTTGCTCCCCTGACTGCTGGGACCCACCAGCTACATCTTCGCACGCAAGGAAGTGCCTGATAGTCGGGACCCACCTGGTCGAAGCGTACGTAGCGTTGTCATTCTGGTCGCGAACGTGTACGTACATACTGGTGGATGTAGAGGCACGCACGTGTCATAGTAGAGGCACGCACATAGCATGTACACGTACGTACATCAGCCAATGTGCAAGAAAGAAAATACGGCCACGTACGTGTACATACAGGCGGGGTCTCGAACGCCTACTCGCGCATACGTACGGCCAGGGCTCGTGTACATGGCTGGGTTGGAACGGAGAAACAACGTCGTCGTTGTGTTCATGTGGAGCCAACCGGCTGGGTCGGAACGGAATGCGTCGTCGTGTTCATCGGGAGGACTTGGACGGAACATGCGATGGAAACGAGGCCTGGCGTACCGCAGAACGGAGGAAACGGCCTTGTGTTCGACCGGCCACGTTCGAAACAAGATCATGTTCATCAGGAGGGGTCTGGCGTACTGCAAAACAGAGGAAACAGACTTGTGTTGGACCTCCTACGGTCGAAACGGGGTCCTGTTGATCGGGAGGGGTGTGGCGTACCGCAAAACGGACAAAACAGACTTGTGTTGGAGCGCTACGGTCGAAACGGGGGGCCTATTCATCAGGAGGGGTGTGGCGTACCGCAAAACAGGACACCACATGATACTGTTCATCTCCACCATCGACCTCCTCCAGCCTCCACGGGCTACTGTTCATCCACCGTCGACCTCCTCCAGCCTCCACCTATGACTGTTCATCCATAGGCTCCTGTTCATCCAGCCTCCACCGCGCGCTACTCCACCGGCTACTGTTCAACCACCCCTCTCCACGGGCTCCTGTTCAACCACCCCTCCATGGGCTACTGTTCATCCACTCCTCCACTGTCTACTGTTCATCCAGCCCTCCACGGGGTCGTCCTATTCAGCCAGCCCTCCACGGGGTCCTGTTCATCCAGCCCCAACCAGCTTGATCGACCGGGGTCCTGTTCATGCAGAGGCAACACCACAGGGTCCTGTTCATCCACCCCCACCGCTCACTGTTCATCCAAACCCCCCACAACGCTCGCTGTTCATGCAAACCCCCCCTGCAATGCTCACTGTTCATCCAGAGGCAGCATCGATCGGCTTCAGTTAGCAGAAGTAGCGAAGGAATCGCTCGATCGCTCGGGTTCAGTAACGCGTAGCCTGTAGTGCGGTTCAGTTAGGCGACGCCTCGCTCGGGTTCACTTAGAGCCCAACGCCTCGCACACACGCACGTACGTGTACAAGAGAAACGCGCAATGCTCGGCCCCCGACCACCCACCGTAACCGGGAACTCGCTGAAATTTTCCTTGCCCTCGCTTCTACCACAGCTTTTTCCGTCATGGACGGCCCAAAGAATGTCATGCAGCTGCGTCTCTGGCCTGCCCAGGAAGAAAAGCCCATTTTCTATCATGATTTTTTGTCATAGATGTAGGAGCCCACCACATCTATGATGATACTGGGTTTTGTCACAATTATTGTCATAGAAGTGTCATAAGTATGACAAGAAAAAAATTCATTCGGCCCAAAATGTCACGAATGTGTCTTTTTTTTGTAGTGCATCCTAACGAAGCGCACGCTCTAGGTGTGGCGTCGACCGCGTTGATGATGTGCTCAGCTTTGCCCCTCCGGACCGCCGCATCCCTCCTCCGCCGGGCGTTCATCGGTACGACCTCTAGGTGCACGTCGACCTGGTCGAAGACTGGTCCCCTCTCTCGTCGCGCTCATCGCACTCGGGGCAGAGCGGGCTCTCGTGCTCCTCCAATGAGGATGATTGGCCGATGCCCCACATCGAGCCGGGTACGTGGGTGGCCCACATGGAAGATGGTAAGGGCCAGGGGCGTCGCTCGGCCCTGCGCATTTTGTCCGCTGGCTGTGGTGGTCCTATCCTTGGCGGCTCCAGGTGCAACCACGACGACGACGACAACAACGGTGGCTCGGGAGGTCCTGGAGGGATCGCCTCCTTGGCTACAGGTGCCACACAAAGGAAGTAAGGAAGTACGAACGTCGTGGAGGACGCTCAGGGTCGTCACAGATGTACTCCCGCGGGGCGGTGCCACGGGGCGATAGAGCGCAGGCGCGCCAAGTCCAACAGGGGCGCTGGCTCCCCACAACTGCGAGCTACCCCCTCCCTCTCCGTCAAGCTGCGCAGCCGGCCTCTATGCTCCCCGAGCAAGACCCAATGGCTCATTTCTTCTCCTTCTCCGACTTGATCGCGTGCTATCCCCACCCCCGCGCATGGACTGCATGTCGTTGGAGATGGAGAACGCCATGTTGGAGGCCCTGGAAACCCTACTAGCGTTTGAGGATGGTGACCTCTCCCCGCCACGCTCTGAAGGAAATATGCCCTAGAGGCAATAATAAAGTTATTATTTATTTCCTTATTTCATGATAAATGTTTATTGTTCATGCTAGAATTGTATTAACCGGAAACTTAGTACATGTGTGAATACATAGACAAAACATATTGTCCCTAGTTTGCCTCTACTTGACTAGCTCATTAATCAAAGATGGTTATGTTTCCTAACCATAGACATGTGTTGTCATTTGACAAATGGGATCACATCATTAGGAGAATGATGTGATGGACATGACCCATTCGTTAGCTTAGCATTATGATCATTACAGTTTCCTTGCTACTGCTTTCTCCTTAACTTATACATGTTCCTCAGACTATGAGATTATGCAACTCCCGAATACCAGAGGAACACCTTGTGTGCTATAAAATGTCACAACATAAATGGGTGATTATAAAGATGCTCTACAGGTGTCTCCGAAGGTGTTTGTTGGGTTGGCATAGATCGAGATTAGGATTTGTCACTCCGTGTTTTGGAAGAGGTATCTCTGGGCCCTCTCGGTAATGCACATCACTATAAGCCTTGCAAGCATTGTGACTAATGAGTTAGTTGCAGGATGAAGTATTATGGAACAAGTAGAGAGACTTGCCGGTAACGAGATTGAACTAGGTATGATGATACCGACGATCGAATCTCGGGCAAGTAACATACCGATGACAAAGGGAACAACGTATGTTGTTATGCAGTTTGACCGATAAAGATCTTCATAGAATATGTAGGAGCCAATATGATCATCTAGGTTCCGCTATTGGTTATTGACTGGAGATGTGTCTCGGTCATGTCTACATAGTTCTCGAACCCGTAGGATCCACACGCTTAACGTTCGCTGACGATTTGTATTATGAGTTATGTGTTTTGATGACCGAAGTTTGTTCGGAGTCCCGGATGAGATCACGGACATGACGAGGAGTCTCGAAATGGTCAATACATAATGATTGACATATTAGACGGCTATATTCGGATACTGGAAGTGTTCTGGAGAAGTTTCGGGTAAAACCGGAGTGCCAGAGGGTTACCGGAACCCCCCGGGGGAACTAATGGGCCACATGGGCCTTGGTGGAGAGAGAGAGAGGGGTGGCCAGGGTAGGCTGCGCGCCCCCTCCCCCTTGGGTCTGAATTGGACTAGGGAAGGGGGGCGACGCCCCCTTCCCTTCTCCCTCTCCCTCTCCTTCCTTCCCCCTCTCCCTCTTGGTGGAATCCTACTAGGACTAGTAGTCCTAGTAGGACTCCCCTTATGGGGCGCGCCCTAGGAGGGCCGGCCGGCCTCCCCCTTGCTCCTTTATATAGAGGGGTAGGGGGGCACCCTAGAACACACAAGTTGATCTTTTCGCCGTGTGCGGTGCCCCCTCCATAGTTACACACCTCGATTATATCGTCATAGTGCTTAGGCGAAGCCCTGCACCGGTAACATCATCATCACCGTCGCCACGCCATCGTGCTGACGAAACTCTCCCTCGGCCTCAACTGGATCAAGAGTACAAGGGACGTCATCGAGTTGAACGTGTGCTGAACGCGGAGGTGCCGTACGTTTCGTACTTGGATCGGTTGGATCGCGAAGACGTTCGACTACGTCAACCGCGTTATTGAAATGCTTCCGCTTTCGGTCTATGAGGGTACGTGGACACACTCTCCCCTCTCGTTGCTATGCATCACCTAGATAGATCTTGCGTGATGGTTGCAATTTTTTTGAAATTACCGCGTTCCCCAGCAGTGGCATCCGAGCCAGGTCTATGCGTAGATGTTATATGCACGAGTAGAACACAAAGAGTTGTGGGCGATAATAGTCATACTTCTTACCACCCACGTCTTACTTTGGTTCGGCGGTATTGTTGGATGAAGCTGCCCGGACCGACATTACATGACCGCGTTCATGAGACTAGTTCTACCGATGTGCTTTTGCACAAAGGTGGCTAGCGGGTGTCTATTTCTCCGAGTTTAACTACGGCCGGTCCTTGTTGAAGGTTAAAACAACACACTTGACGAAAAATCGTTGTGGTTTTGATGCGTAGGTAAGAACGGTTCTTGCTAGAAGCCCGTAGCAGCCACGTAAAACTTGCAACAACAATTTAGAGGACGTCTAACTTGTTTTTGCAGGGCTTGCTATGATGTGATATGGTCAAGGCATGACGTGATATAAATTGTTGTATGAGATGATCATGTTTTGTAAAAAAGTTATCGGCAACTGGTAGGAGCCATATGGTTGTCGCTTTATTGTATGCGATGCAATCGCCATGTAATTGTTTTACTTTATCACTAAGCGGTAGCGATAGTCGTAGTAACAATAGTTGGCGAGACGACAACGATGCTACGATGAAGATCAAGGTGTCGCACCGGTGACGATGGAGATCATTGTGATGCTTCGGTGATGGAGATCGTGAGCACAAGATGATGATGGCCATATCATGTCACATATTTTGATTGCATGTGATGTTTATCTTTTATGCATCTTATTTTGCTTACTATGGCGGTAGCATTATAAGATGATCCCTTACTAAATTTAAAGGTACAAGTGTTCTCCCTGAATATGCACCGTTGCTACAGTTCGTCGTGCCGAGACACCACATGATGATCGGGTGTGATAAGCTCTATGTTCACATACAATGGGTGCAAGACAATTTTGCACGCGCAGAATAATCGGGTTAAACATGACGAGCCTAGCATATGCAGATATGGCCTCGGAACACTGAGACCGAAAGGTCAAACGTGAATCATATAGTAGATATGATTGCTACCTCTTGAGCACTATGTTGGATTTCCCCCAAGAGGAAAGGATGATGCAGTAAAGTAGTGTAAGTATTTCCCTCAGTTTTTGAGAACCAAGGTATCAATCCAGTAGGAGATCATGCACAAGTCCCTCGTACCTACACAAAACGATAGCTACTCACAACCAACGCGATTAGGGGTTGTCAATCCCTTCACGGTCACTTACAAGGGAGAGATCTGATAGAGATGATAAATAATATTTTTGGTATTTTTTATATAGAGATGCAAAGTAAAAAGTAAAAGGCAAAGTAAAAACAAAGCAAGTAATAAAGTAATGGAGATTGATATGATGAGAATAGACCCGGGGGCCATAGGTTTCACTAGTGGCTTCTCTCAAGAGCATAAATATTCTACGGTGGGTGAACAAATTACTGTTGAGCAATTGATAGAAAAGCGAATAATTATGAGATTATCTAGGTATGATCATGTATATAGGCATCACGTCCGAGACAAGTAGACCGAAACGAATCTGCATCTACTACTATTACTCCACTCATCGACCGCTATCCAGCATGCATCTAGAGTATTAAGTTAAAAACAGAGTAACGCCTTAAGCAAGATGACATGATGTAGAGGGATAAATTCATGCAATATGATAAAAACCCCATCTTGTTATCCTTGATGGCAACAATAAAATACGTGCCTTGCAACCCTTTTTGTCACTGGGTAAGGACACCGCAAGATTGAACCCAAAGCTAAACACTTCTCCCATTGCAAGAACTACCAATCTAGTTGGCCAAACCAAACGGATAATTCGAAGAGACTTGCAAAGATAACTCAATCATACATAAAAGAATTCAGAGAAGAATCAAATATTATTCATAGATAAGCTGGATCATAAACCCACAATTCATCGGTCTCAACAAACACACCGCAAAAAGAAGCTTACATCGAATAGATCTCCACAAGAGAGGGGGAGAACATTGTATTGAGATCCAAAAAGAGAGAAGAAGCCATCTAGCTACTAGCTATGGACCCGAAGGTCTGAAGTAAACTACTCACACTTCATCGGAGAGGCTATGGTGTTGATGTAGAAGCCCTCCGTGGTAGATGCCCTCTCCGGCGGAGCTCCGGAACAGGCCCCAAGATGGGATCTCGCGGATATAGAAGGTTGCGGCAGTGGAATTAGGTTTTTGGCTCCGTATTTGATCTGACGGGGGTATGTAGGTATATATAGGAGGAAGGAGTACATCGGTGGAGCAACAGGGGGCCCACGAGGCAGGGGGCGCGCCCAGGGGGGGCGCCCTCCACCCTCTTGACCGCCTCTGGCACTTCTTGGAGTAGGGTCCAAGTCTCCTGGATCATGTTCGGTGAGAAAATCATGTTCCCGAAGGTTTCATTCCGTTTGGACTCCGTTTGATTTTCTGTTTCTTCGAAATACTGAAATAGGCAAAAAACAACAATTCTGGGCTGGGCCTCCGGTTAATAGGTTAGTCCCAAAAATAATATAAAAGTGGAAAATAAAGCCCAATATAGTCCAAAACAGTAGATAAAGTAGCATGGAGCAATCAAAAATTATAGATACGTTGGAGATGTATCAAGCGTCCCCAAGCTTAATTCCTGCTCGTCCTCAAGTAGGTAAATGATAAAAAAGAATTTTTGATGCGGAGTGATACTTTGGCATAATTTCAATGTGAATCTTCTTAATTGTGGCATGAATATTCAGATCCAAAAGATTCAAGACAAAAGTTCATATTAACATAAAGGTAATAATACTTCAAGCATATAAATTAAAGCAATCATGTCTTCTCAAAATAGCATGGTTAAAGAAAGTTATCCCTACAAAATCATATAGTCTGGCTATGCTCTATCTTCATCACACAAAGTATTTAATCATGCACAACCCCGATGACGAGCCAAGCAATTGTTTCATACTTTAGTAATCTCAAACGTTTTCAACTTTCACGCAACACATGAGCGTGAGCCATGGACATAGCGCTATAGGTGGAATAGAATGGTGGTTGTGGAGAAGACAAAAAGGAGAATATAGTCTCACATCAACTAGGCGTTTCAACGGGCTATGGAGATGCCCATCAATAGATATCAATGTGAGTGAGTAGGGATTGCCATGCAACGGATGCACTAGAGCTATAAGTATATGAAAGCTCAACAAAAGAAACTAAGTGGGTGTGCATCCAACTTGCTTGCTCACGAAGACCTAGGGCACTTTTGAGGAAGCCCATCATTGGAATATACAAGCCAAGTTCTATAATGAAAAATTCCCACTAGTATATGTAAGTGACAACATATGCGACTCTCTATCATGAAGATCATGGTGCTACTTTAAAGCACAAGTATGGAAAAAGGATAGTAGCATTGTCCCTTCTCTCTTTTAATCTCAATTTTTTTCTTTTGGTGGGCTTCTTCGGCCTCTTTTTTTTTCATTTGGGCTTCTTTGGCCTCTTTTATTTTTTTATAAAGTCCGGAGTCTCATCCCGACTTATGGGGGAATCATAGTCTCGATCATCCTTTCCTCACTGGGACAATGCTCTAATAATGATGATCATCACACTTTTATTTTTTCTTACAACTCAACAATTACAACTCGATACTTAGAACAAAATATGACTATATATGAATGCCTCCGGCGGTGTACCAGGATATTGCAATGAATCATGAGTGACATGTATGAAAATTATGAAGGTGGCCTTGCCACAAATACAATGTCAACTACATGTTCATGCAAGAAGCAATATGACAATGATGGAGCGTGTCATAATAAACGGAACAGTGGAAAGTTGCATGGCAATATATCTCGGAATGGCTATGGAAATGCCATGATAGGTAGGTATGGTGGCTGTTTTGAGGAAGGTATATGGTGGGTGTATGATACCGGCGAAAAGTGCGCGGTATTAGAGAGGCTAGCAATGGCGGAAGGGTGAGAGTGCGTATAATCCATGGACTCAACATTAATCAAAAGAACTCATGCACTTGTTGCAAAAATTTAGAAGTCATCAAAAACCAAAGCACTAAACGCATACTCCTAGGGGGGTAGATTTGTAGGAAAAGACCATCGCTCGTCCCCGACTGCCACTCATAAGGAAGACAATCAATAAATAAAATTGTGCTCCGACTTCATCACAAAGCGGTTCACCATACGTGCATGCTATGGGAATCAAAAGCTTCAACACAAGCATTCTTTAAATTCATAATCACCTCAACTAGCATTGCTTTGATATTATCACCTCCATATCTCAAAACAATTATCAAGCATCAAACTCATCTTAGTATTCAATGCACTCAAAAGAAAGTTTCACAAATCTTGAATACCAAGTATATTAAAATTACCATGCTATTAACAACTCTCAAAATAATCTAAGTGAAGCATGAGAGATCAATAGTTTCTTTAAAACAAATCCACTATCGTGCTCTAAAAGATCTAAGTGAAGCACTAGAGCAAAAATTATTACGCTCAAAAAGGTTTAAGTGAAGCACTATGAGCAAAACTATCAAGCTCAAAAGATATAAGTGAAGCACATAGAGTATTCTAGCAAATTCTAAATCATGTATGGCTCTCTCAAAAGGTGTGTACATCAAGGATGATTGTGGTAAACTAACAAGCAAAGACGCAAATAATACAAGAGCTCCAAGCAAAACACATGACATGTGGTGAATTAAAATATAGCTCCAAGTAAATTACCGATGGAAGTAGACGAAAGAGGGGATGCCTTCCGGGGCATCCCCAAGCTTTGAATTTTTGGTGTCCTTGGATTATCTTTGGGGTGCCATGGGCATCCCCAAGCTTAGGCTCTTTCCACTCTCTGTTCCATAATCCATCAAAAGAATTCACCCAAAACATGAAAACTCACAACACAAAACTCAATAGAAATCTCGTGAGCTCCGTTAGTGAAAGAAAACAAAAGACTACTTTAAGATACTGTAATGAACTCATTATTTATTTATTTTGGTGTTAAACCTACTGTATTCCAACTTCCTTATGGTTTATAAACTAATTTATTAGCCATAGATGCATTGCAATAAGCAAACAACACACGAAAAACAGAATCTGTCAAAAACAGAACAGTCTGTAGCAATCTGTAACTAACGCAAACTTCTGGAACTCTAAAAATTCCACCAAAATAGGACGTACTGGAAAATTTGTTTATTGATCAGTAGAAAAACAAATCAATGCAAAATCACGTATCTGTGATTTACTGAATTTTTTCTCGTGAGCACAAAGTTTCTGTTTTTCAGCAGAATCAAATCAACTATCATCATAGCTTATCCTATAGGTTCTACTTGGCACAAACACTAACTAAAACATAAAACCACATCTAAACAGAAAGTAGATGGATTATTTATTCCTAAACAGAAGCAAAAACAAAAAACACAAAATAAAATTGGGTTGCCTCCCAACAAGCGCTATCGTTTAACGCCCTTAGCTAGGCATAAAAGCGAAGATAGATCTAAGTTTTGCCATCTTTGGTAGGCAATCCATAAGTGGCTCTCATGATAGATTCATATGGTAATTTTATTTTCTTTCTAGGGAAGTGTTCCATACCCTTTCTCAAGGGAAATTGGAATCTAATATTCCCTTCCTTCATATCAATAATCGCACCAATCGTTCTAAGGAAAGGTCTACCAAGAATAATAGGACATGAAGGATTGCAATCTATATCAAGAACGATAAAATCTACGGGCACATAATTCCTATTTGCAACAATAAGAACATCATTAATTCTTCCCATAGGCTTTTTAATAGTGGAATCCGCAAGATGCAAGTTTAGAGAGCAATCTTCAAAGTCACGGAAATCTAGCAAATCACACAAAGTTTTGGGAATAGTGGAGACACTAGCACCCAAATCACACAAAGCAAGAAACTCATAATCTTTAATTTTAATTTTGATAGTAGGTTCCCACTCATCATAGAGTTTTCTAGGGATAGAAACTTTCAACTCAAGTTTTTCTTCATAAGATTGCATCAAAGCATCAACAATGTGTTCGGTAAAGGCCTTATTTTGACTATAAGCATGAGGAGAATCTAGCACGGATTGCAACAAGGAAATACAACCAATCAAAGAGCAATTTTCATAATTAAATTCCTTGAGATCCAAGATAGTGGGTTTAGCAACATCAAGATTTTTATTTCTTTCAATCCCACTTTCATCAATTTCATCATCAAGATCTAGAAACTCTGAATTCTTAGAACGCCTTCTAGGTAAAGGAAGATCATATTCAGTTTCATCAAGATTCATATTGCAAAACAAAGATTTAATAGGGGACACATCAATAACTTTTAGATCTTCATCTTGATTTTCATAGGAATCGGAAGAACACGCTTTAATAAAGGCATCTTTGGAAGCACGCATCCTAGCGGTTCTTTCCTTGCACTCATCAATGGAAATTCTCATAGCTTTGAGAGACTCATTGATATCATGCTTAGGAGGAATAGATCTAAGCTTTAGAGAATCAATTTCAAGAGAAATTCTATCAACGTTCCTAGCCAAATCATCAACTGTAAGTAATTTCTCTTCAAGCAAAGCATTAAAATTCTTTTGTGAATTCATAAACTCTTTAACACTACTCTCAAATTCAGAGGGAATCCTATTAAAATTTCCATAAGAGTTGTTGTAGGAATTTCCATAATTATTAGAAGGATTACTAGGATAAGGCCTAGGATTAAAATTCCCTCTATACACGTTATTTCCAAAACTATTCCTACCAACAAAATTCACATCCATAGATTCATTATTATTCTCAATCAAAGTAGATAAAGGCATATCATTGGGATTAAGAGAAGTATTTTTAGTAGCAAACATCTTCATAAGTTCATCCATCTTTTCACTCAAAACATTGATTTCTTCTATAGCATGCACCTTTTTACTAGAAGATCTTTCGGTATGCCATTGAGAATAATTAGCCATAATATTGTCAAGCAATTTTGTAGCATCTCCTAATGTAATTTCCATAAACGTGCCTCCCGCGGCCGAATCTAAAAGATTTCTAGAAGCAAAATTTAATCCGGCATAAATTTTTTGTATGATCATCCATAAATTCAACCCATGAGTAGGGCAATTGCGAAGAATCAATTTCATTCTTTCCCAAGATTGGGCAACATGCTCATGATCAAGTTGTTTAAAATTCATAATACCGTTCCTAAGAGTGATGATCTTAGCGGGAGGAAAATACTTAGAGATAAAAGCATCTTTGCACTTGTTCCAAGAATCAATACTATTTTTAGGCAAAGACGAAAACCAAATTTTAGCACGATCTCTAAGTGAAAACGGAAATAACTTTAATTTGACAATATTGTTATCTATATCTTTCTTCTTTTGCATATCACACAAATCAACAAAATTGTTTAGATGAGTAGCGGCATCTTCACTAGGAAGGCCGGCGAATTGATCTTTCATAACAAGATTCAGCAAAGCGGTATTGATTTCACAAGACTCATCATTATTAAGAGGAGCAATCGGAGTACTAAGGAAATCATTATTATTGGTATTCGAGAAATCACACAATTTGGTATTATCTTGCGCCATGGCAACAAGTAATCCAACACACACAAGCAAAGGCAAACGAGAAAAAGGCGAAAAAGAAGGAGAGGAGGAGATTGGGAAATAGAGGGCGAATAAAACGGCAAGGGTGAAGTGGGGGAGAGGAAAACGAGAGGCAAATAATGTAATGCGAGAGATAGGGATTGTGATGGGTACTTGGTATGGTTGATTTTTGCGCAAACTCCCCGGCAACGGTGCCAGAAATTCTTCTTGCTACCTCTTGAGCACTGCGTTGGATTTCCCCGAAGGGGAAAGGATGTTGCAGCAAAGTAGCATAAGTATTTCCCTCAGTTTTTGAGAACCAAGGTATCAATCCAGTAGGAGATCAAGCACAAGTCCCTCGTACCTGCACAAAACGATAGCTACTCGCAACCAACGCGATTAAGGGTTGTCAATCCCTTCACGGTCACTTACGAGGGTGAGATCTGATAGAGATGATAAATAATATTTTTGGTATTTTTGATATAGAGATGCAAAGTAAAAAGTAAAAGGCAAAGTAAAAACAAAGCAAGTAATAAAGTAATGGAGATTGATATGATGAGAATAGACCCGGGGGCCATTGGTCTCACTAGTGGCTTCTCTCAAGAGCATAAGTATTCTACGGTGGGTGAACAAATTACTGTTGAGCAATTGATAGAAAAGTGAATAATTATGAGATTATCTAGGTATGATCATGTATATAGGCATCACGTCCGAGACAAGTAGATCGAAACGATTCTGCATCTACTACTATTACTCCACTCATCGACCGCTATCCAGCATGCATCTAGAGTATTAAGTTAAAAACAAAGTAACGCCTTAAGCAAGATGACATGATGTAGAGGGATAAATTCATGCAATATGATAAAAAAACCCATCTTGTTATCCTCGATGGCAACAATACAATACGTGCCTTGCAACCCTTTCTGTCACTGGGTAAGGACACTGCAAGATTGAACCCAAAGCTAAAGACTTCTCCCATTGCAATAACTACCAATCTAGTTGGCCAAACCAAATGGATAATTCGAAGAGACTTGCAAAGATAACTCAATCATACATAAAAGAATTCAGAGAAGAATCAAATATTATTCATAGATAAGCTGGATCATAAACTCACAATTCATCGGTCTCAACAAACACACCACAAAAAGAAGATTACATTGAATAGATCTCCACAAGAGAGGGGGAGAACATTGTATTGAGATCCAAAAAGAGAGAAGAAGCCATCTAGCTACTAGCTATGGACCCGAAGGTGTGAAGTAAACTACTCACACTTCATCGGAGAGGCTATGGTGTTGATGTAGAAGGCCTCCGTGGTAGATGCCCTCTCCGGCGGAGCTCTGGAACAGTCCCCAAGATGGGATCTCACGGATATAGAAGGTTGCGGCGGTGGAATTAGTTTTTTGGCTCTGTATTTGATCTGACGGGGGTACGTAGGTATATATAGGAGGAAGGAGTACGTCGGTGGAGCAACAGGGGGCCCATGAGGCAGGGGGCGCGCCCAGGGGGGCGCGCCCTCCACCCTCGTGACCGCCTTTGGCACTTCTTGGAGTAGGGTCCAAGTCTCCTGGATCACGTTCGGTGAGAAAATCATGTTCCCGAAGGTTTCATTCTGTTTGGACTCCGTTTGATATTCTGTTTCTTCGAAATACTGAAATAGGCAAAAACAGCAATTCTGGGCTGGGCCTCCGGTTAATAGGTTAGTCCCAAAAATAATATAAAAGTGGAAAATAAAGCCCAATATAGTCCAAAACAGTAGATAAAGTAGCATGGAGCAATCAAAAATTATAGATACGTTGGAGACGTATCAATGATCAACATAGTGATGTTCACCATTGAAAACTACTCCATCTCACGTGATGATCGGACATGGTTTAGTTGATTTGGATCACGTGATCATTTAGATGACTAGAGGGATGTCTATCTAAGTGGGAGTTCTTAAGTAATATGATTAATTGAACTTTAATTTATTATGAACTTAGTCCTGATAGTTATTTTGCATATCTATGTTATTGTAGATCAATGGCCCGTGCTACCGTTCCTTTGAATTTAATGCGTTCCTAGAGAAAGCTAAGTTGAAAGATGATGGCAGCAACTACACGGACTGGGTCCGTAACTTGAGGATTATCCTCATTGCTACACAGAAGAATTACGTCCTGGAAGCACCGCTGGGTGCCAGGCCTGCTGCAGATGCTACTGATGACGTTAAGAACAACTGGGAGAGCAAAGCTGATGACTACTCGATAGTTCAGTGTGTCATGCTTTACGACTTAGAATCAGGACTTCAAAGACGTTTTGAACGTCATGGAGCATATGATATGTTTCAAGAGTTGAAGTTAATATTTCAAGCAAATGCCCGAGTTGAGATATATGAAGTCTCCAACAAGTTCTAAAGCTGCAAAATGGAGGAGAATAGTTCTGTCAGTGAACCCATACTCAGAATGTCTCGGTACCATAACCACTTGACTTAGCTGGGAGTTAATCTTCCTGATGATAGTGTCATTGACAGAGTTCTTCAATCACTGCCACCAAGCTATAAAGGTTTGTGATGAACTATAATATGCAAGGGATGAACAAGACTATTCCCGAGCTCTTCGCAATGCTAAAGGATGCGGAGGTAGAAATCAAGAAGGAGCATCAAGTGTTGATGGTCAACAAGACCACTAGTTTCAAGAAAAAGGGCAAACGGAAGAAGGGAAACTTTAAGAAGAATGACAAAAAGGTTGCTGCTCAAGAGAAGAAACCCAAGTCTGGACCTAAGCCTGAAACTGAGTGCTTCTACTGCAAAGGGACTGGTCACTGGAAGCGGAACTGCCCCAAGTATTTGGCGGATAAGAAGGATGGCAAAGTGAAAGGTATATTTGATATACATGTTATTGATGTGTACCTTACTAATTCTCGTAGTAGCGCCTGGGTATTTGATACTGGTTCTGTTGCTCATATTTGCAACTCGAAACAGGGGCTATGGATTAAATAAAGATTGGCTAAGGATGAGGTGACGATGCGCGTGGGAAATGGTTCCAAGGTCGATGTGATCGCCGTCGGCACGCTACCTCTACATCTACCTTCGGGATTAGTTTTAGACCTGAATAATTGTTATTTGGTGCCAGCGTTGAGCATGAACATTATATATGGATCTTGTTTTATGAAAGACGGTTATTCATTTAAATCAGAGAATAATGGTTGTTTTATTTATATGAGTAATATCTTTTATGGTCATGCACCCTTGCTGAGTGGTATATTTTTGTTGAATCTCAATTATGATGATACACATGTTCATAATATTGAAGCCAAAAGATGCAAAGTTGATAATGATAGTGCAACTTATTTGTGGCACTGCCGTTTGGGCCATATCGCTGTAAAACGCATGAAGAAACTCCATGCTGATGGACTTTTGGAATCACTTGATTATGAATCACTTGGTGCTTGAGAACCGTGCCTCATGGGCAAGATGACTAAAATTCTGTTCTCCGGAGCAATGGAATGAGCTAGTGACTTATTGGAAATAATACATACAAATGTACGCGGTCCAATGAGTGTTGAGGCTTGTGGCGGGTATCGTTATTTTCTTACCTTCACAGATGTTTTGAGCAGATATGGTTATATCTACTTAATGAAGCATAAGTCTGAAACATTTGAAAAGTTCAAAGAATTTCAGAGTGAAGTGGAAAATCATCGTAACAAGAAAATAAATTTTCTACAATCTGATCATGGAGGAGAATACTTGAGTTACGAGTTTAGTCTTCATTTGAAACAACATGGGATAGTTTCACAGTTAACGCCACCTGGAACACCACAGCGAAATGGTGTGTCGGAACATCGTAATCGGACTTTATTAGATATGGTGCAACCTATGATGTCTCTTACTGATTTACCGCTATCGTTTTGGGGCTATGCTTTAGAGACAGTTGCATTCACTTTCAATAGGGCACCATCAAAATCTGTTGAGATAATGCCTTATGAACTATGGTTTGGCAAGAAACCAAAGTTGTCGTTTCTTAAAGTTTGGGGCTGCGATGCTTATGTGAAAAAGCTTCAACCTGATAAGCTCGAACCCAAATCAGAGAATTGCGTCTTCATATGATACCCAAAGGAAACTGTTGGGTACACCTTCTATCACAGATCCGAAGGCAAGATATTTGTTGCTAAAAATGGATTCTTTCTAGAGAAGGAGTTTCTCTCGAAAGAAGTGAGTGGGAAGAAAGTAGAACTTGATGAGGTAATTGTACCTTCTCCCTTATTGGAAAGTAGTTCATCACAAAAATCAGTTCTAGTGATTCCTACACCAATTAGTGAGGAAGCTAATGATAATGATCATGAAACTTCAGATCAAATTACTACCGAACCTTGTAGGTCTTCCAGAGTAAGATCCGCACCAGAGTGGTACTATAATCCTGTTCTGGAAGTCATGTTACTAGACCATGGTGAACCTACGAACTATGAGGAAGCGGTGATGAGCCCAGATTCCGTGAAATGGCTTGAGGCCATGAAATCTGAGATGGGATCCATGTATGAGAACAAAGTGTGGACTTTGGTGGACTTGCCCGATGATCGGCAAGCCATAGAAAATAAATGGATCTTCAAGAAGAAGACCGACGCGGACGACAATGTTACTATCTACAAAGCTCGACCTGTTGCAAAAGGTTTTCGACAAGTTCAAGGAGTTGAGTACGACGAGACTTTCTCACCCGTAGCGATGCTTAAGTCTGTCCGAATCATGTTAGCAATTGCCGCATTTTGTGATTATGAGATTTGGCACATGGATGTCAAAATTGCGTTCCTGAATGGATTTCTGGAAGAATTGTTGTATATGATGCAACCAGAAGGTTTTGTCGATCCAAAGGGAGCTAACAAAGTGTGCAAGCTCCAACGATCCATTTATGGACTGGTGCAAGCCTCTCAGAGTTGGAATAAACGCTTTGATAGTGTGATCAAAGCATATGGTTTTATACAGGCTTTTGGATTAGCCTGTATTTACAAGAAAGTGAGTGGGAGCTCTGTAGCATTTCTAATGTTATATGTAGATGACATATTGTTGATTGGAAATGATATAGAATCTATGGATATCATAAAGGGATACCTGAATAAGAGTTTTTCCATGAAAGACCTCGGTGAAGCTACTTACATATTGGGCATCAAGATCTATAGAGATAGATCAAGACACATAATTCGACTTTCACAAAGCACATACCTTGATAAAGTTTTGAAGAAGTTCAAAATGGATCAGTCAAAGAAAGGGTTCTTGCCTGTGTTACAAGGTGTGAAGTTGAGTCAGACTCAATGCTCGATCACTACAGAAGATAGAGAGAAAATGGAAGTCATTCCCTATGCTTTAACCATAGGTTCTATCATGTATGCAATGTTATGTACCAGACCTGATGTGTGCCTTGCTATAAGCATAGCAGGGAGGTACCAAAGTAATCCCGGAGTGGAGCACTGGACAGCGGTGAAGAACATCCTGAAATACCTAAAAAGGACTAAGGATATGTTTCTCGTTTATGGAGGTGAAAAAGAGCTCGTCGTAAACGATTACGTCGATGCAAGCTTTGACACTAATACATATGACTCTAAGTTGCAAACTGGATACGTCTTTTTATTGAATGGAGGAGCTATCAGTTGGTGCAGTTCCAAGCAGAGTGTGGCACCCCGGCTCAGAGAAACCGGAACGCCCCGTATTCCAGCCCAAAGATCAAGGAGAAGTCTTCTGGAATACGACACTGCTTAGCATAGAACAAACCAGCTTTCTATTATTACACGAATATGAATACAAGGTCTCCGATATTACAATGAATAACATCAGTACGGTGACACTATGCCATCCTCAGTTGCTCTATGCAAGCAGCAGAACAACTCGAAGCAGCGGAAGAACTCTAGCAGCGGAACAACGACGACGGTGGTGAACTCCACTCTGCAGGGACTTTGGCTGGAACGCTTATCCTAGCTCGCACGAACGAAAACCACGACAAGCAAGCAATCAAATCCGACATGACCTGCAAACTGGCATGACACGCCAGGTCAATAAATTGAATGTACTTGCAAGCTTATAATAAACTAGAAGCATTCAGGACAGACAACAACATGGCAATTACAGGTTAAGTAGAAATTAACATGATATCATCAGAACAATATAGCATGAACAACTTGAACATGATATAGTTAACACAACATGAACATGGCATGAACATATTAATCCGACAATACTATCATGCAACATGATGTCACTACATGCACCACTTATTCTGCTCGGGCTACCTTGTAACGAACACATGCATCACTTACCAACCTCGGACATCACACGATCATCTCAGGATCAAATCAAGCTTGGTATAAACAATACCATAGCAATCATTAAATGACCACAAGGAGCTTGATATTTACCCATGACTCTCGCACAACCTCATGAATATACAACAACTCGGTATCCTCGATACCACCGTGATCCTTTCGGCGATCACAACCCGACCAACACTTGGCCCCAAACCGTGATCCTTACGGCGATCACAACCCGACCAACACTTGGCCCCAAACCGTGATCCTTACAACGATCACAACCAACTTATCTCATTGTTATTAAGCATATTATTCTTATTACTGTTGACTCATGGCGTCATCTACTTTTGACCTGGGCCCTTATCCGCGGGCGCGGCTATCGATAGATTTAATATACACTCTGCAGAGGTTAGTACACTGTACCCACACTATGGAACCCATGGCCTCGCACTCCCATTCGGGTGGACCAACGGCGTTCCGACAAAACCGTCCTACTTCCATGACACTCTCCCGGCCACTCCGACCAACTCCCCTCTAGGCTAAGTCATGGGTGGCCCCGTGTCTACCTCCAGACACAACGACCACCGCCGTGGCCCGTCCCACTCTGGGACCCGGGTCCAAAAACTAACTCAACAACGGGCACCCAAGGCTTATGTCCGCCTACCTGATCAGGGTAGCGCGCGCCCATAACCTTCCCTCATTGGAGGCACCGGCGAGAAGCAGGACAATAGAACAAGTTAGGACCGTCCCATACCGGTAAGCGTGGTTGCACTGGTCAGCATCGATTCAGCGGCACCATGACTCAGCCAATAGTTGTTCAAGTTCAATTTAATCCAATTAACTTGAATGCAAATATGCTAAGCCATGATAAAATACATGAACATGATATCAACATAATCATGAGAGTATCACATAACTATCCACCATATCAACAATAAATCATATCCACCGAGCATGGCATGCTGACTAGCATCACCATCACCAACATCAACATGTACCACTAGCAATCATAAACATATGAAAGGAGATACTAGCAGGTAGAACATGATAACAGAGTACAAGACAACATAGCACAAAAGTGAACATGCAACTCTAAACATTACCGGAACACCGATAACCATCTTTTCAACAAGCAAACTTTTAATAAAGATTCAAGTTGAAAAGCATAGCTAATGCATGACTATCATGCAAGTGGGTATTGTGGCTTGCCTAGGGATGAAGAAGGCACCAGGGAGAAGTGCGGTGAAACCGCGAAAAGATTCGCCAGAAAACGTACTCTCTCGGAGGGGGCTGAATAAGGGCAAGGGCATAAACGTCATTTTCATAATGTCAAACCATAGTGAAATCATGACCAAAAGAGCGGGCTCGATGAAACGAAGAACTAGGCTTTGGAATCACCACATTTGGAGTTACGATTGCGGAGATATAAGGTGATGAAGATCAGGGACCTATATGTGAAAAAAATTCAGCAAATAGGCCCCTGAGTGAATAAGGCGGAGGCGCAAACTGAGAAATATGCCTCCACTTATCCACGTGGATCTGAGGCCAGGCTCGGTCATCCTCTTCCTCCCGCTCGCCCTGTTCTCACGTGAACAGGGGAGGAGACCGAGGAGAGGAGGGGCGAAGGGGCCGGCCAACTCCGGCCATCTCCCGCCTGGATGAGGGCACCGGCGGGTGCGCAGAGGCCAGCCGCACCCATTCAGAGGGTCGGCCGTTGCCGGGGAGGCGCGGGGAGGAGGGGAGGGGCGGCGCCATGGGAGAGGCAGAGAGCTTCGGGTGACGGGGTTCTTCGGTGATGCGGCCACTCCGGCGAGGGGGAAAGGGGGTGGGGCGGCTGAGTGGGACGAGGGGAGGTTGGTGGACATGGAGGAGAGGCGAGGGGAGGCCTGAGGTGGCCGGACCCAAGCCGAGGCCGAGGCGGCCATGGATGGTGACGGCGAACAACGGCGAGATGCCGTTGCTCCGGTGGACTAGGAGGGACGGGGAGGGGCTTGGGAGCTGCGGGAGAGTCTAGGGGTCCTTATATAGGGCCAGTTCTTTTGGGCAATTCTTCCAGAATTGATCCCCTCCCTAGCTTCTCCCAGAATTGCCACTTGATAATTTTTTACAATTCCTAACTAATTAGACTTTAACTAGCTAGGAATTGTAAAAAAAGATGGAGTGACAATTCTGGGAGAAGCTGGGGAGGGGGTCAATTCTGGGAGAATTGCCCAAAAGAACTAGCCCATAGGCAGAAGGGAAGGCACTGGAGCTCACGGGCGAGCTCCCGACCAAGCTTTAATGGTGGACAGAGGCTGGGCATGGCACAGGCATGGCGTTTGCGACGCATTTAAGGCGAACAACGACGAACCATCGACGCAGGGAGACGCAGGGCATCACGGGGGAACTCATGGACAAGGTTTGAGGTCAGGAAGAGGAGGGAGACGACGGGCACAGGGACGGGAAGAAGCCAGAGCGCGCAATCTGCATGACGCAAGCGTGATCACCACGCGCACTGGTGCAAATCGCTCGTTTTGGCCAGACCAATCATGTCTAGTGGATTGACCCTAGTGGCCTTAGTATGACTGAGGAAATAAATCATTACAAGGGCAAAGAAGAGATTTGCACTTAGCTCCAAAGTAAACCAGCAGCCAAGTGTTTGTGCTGTGTAGTGGGGACACCATCTAGGTAACTCAGTAAATAGCTTGTCTGGGAGGTTTATCTATCGAAGGACTTTCATACTGGAGGTTTTGAGGATAAATGGATCAAGATTTACTGCAGTTGCTTCACAACTGCATTTTTGGTCCAGAAATGAAGATCATGATGGTGCACTCATATGGTTGATTTGATTGAGCTGAGTTTGAGCAATGCAGGGTTATTTGATCATATGAAGATAATGAGAAAGGTTTCATACCATTTGGATAAACCAAAATGGTACTTCCTGACAAGCATCTCCTCTGGACAGAAACTTGCAAAAATTCTAGAGGGATGATGGCTTAATGGAATAAGCCCAAAATGGGCGGAGAGATGTTTTATTGGTATAAGAATGATCTAGTAATTTATCAGGATTTTTTTAAGCAATACAAAATGCACTTGCTTCACAACCTGAAAATAATGCCAGAATCAAAGATTTGGTCCTGTGATCACATAGATGATTGTATGGGGATGAAAATGGGTGGATGGGGTTAATATGAGCACATTAAGGAGTGTGCAAAAGTTCAACTCATTTGGATACTCCTAGCTAGTACTTCCTTCACAAAGCCTTATGTTTGACAGAAACTTTGAAAATTCACTGAGGAAGATTGGCTAGGCAAATAAACTTGAACTTGTGCATGAGGCAATTATTTGGTCATATAAACATGCCCAAAAAGGTTGGGAGTCAATAGGAGAAATATAAATGACACTTCCTTCACAAAGTGCCATTCAAGGCAGAATAGAAAAAGGAATATTAGGGAATTATTTTTGAATATGGAAATGAAAAGTTTTGCCATATTTGATCAATATATGACCCAAACAATTTATGAGAATTATTTGGGAATTTTTGAAGTGATGGAAATATAGGTTGCATCACAACCTAGGGCAATTTGAGTTATTCCTTTAATAGAAAAGGAATATTCCCAATAAAAAGAATATTGGGATTTGGGCTAGGATGAAAATGAGAGGATCTAGGGAAGGATTTGGATATGACAAGCCACTCTAGAAGCAAAGAAGAGGCCATCTTCTTCAGTTTCCAGACCACAAAGCCACGGAAAAAGAAAATTCAGGCAAAAACCTCGTAAAACCAAAAGAAAAAGAAAGGGCCAAAAATCAGGCTGTCACACAGAGCGTCGTGGCGGGATCTATGTGTGAAGCGGAGTACATTGCTGCTTCGGAAGCAACAAATGAAGGGGTTTGGATGAAGGAGTTCATATCCGATCAAGGTGTCATACCTAGTGCATTGGGTCCAATGAAAATCTTTTGTGACAATACTGGTGCAATTGCCTTGGCAAAGGAATCCAGATTTCACAAGAGAACCAAGCACATCAAGAGATGCTTCAATTCCATCTGTCATCAAGTGTTGGAAGGGGGCATAGAGATTTGCAAGATACATACAGATCTGAATGTTGCAGACCCGGTGACTAGGCCTCTTCCACGAGCAAAACATGATCATCACCAAAGCTCCATGGGTGTTAGAATCATTACTATGTAATCTAGATTATTGACACTAGTGCAAGTGGGAGACTGAAGGAAATATTCCCTAGAGGCAATAATAAAGTTGTTATTTATTTCCTTATTTCATGATAAATGTTTATTATTCATGCTAGAATTGTATTAACCGGAAACTTAGCACATGTGTGAATACATAGACAAAACATATTGTCCCTAGTATGCCTCTACTTGACTAGCTCGTTAATCAAAGATGGTTATGTTTCCTAACCATAGACATGTGTTGTCATTTGACGAACATGATCACATCGTTAGGAGAATGATGTGATGGACATGACCCATCCGTTAGCTTAGCATTATGATCGTTACAGTTCCATTGCTACCACTTTCTTCATGACTTATACATGTTCCTCAGACTATCAGATTATGCAACTCCCGAATACCGGAGGAACACCTTGTGTGCTATCAAACCTCACAACGTAAATGGGTGATTATAAAGATGCTCTACAGGTGTCTCCGAAGGTGTTTGTTGGATTGGCATGGATTGAGATTAGGATTTGTCATTTCGTGTTTCGGAAGAGGTATATCTGGGCCCTCTCGGTAGTGCTCATCACTATAAGCCTTGCAAGCATTGTG
Source organism: Triticum aestivum (assembly GCF_018294505.1). Taxonomy (NCBI): domain Eukaryota; kingdom Viridiplantae; phylum Streptophyta; class Magnoliopsida; order Poales; family Poaceae; genus Triticum; species Triticum aestivum. The sequence goes on from NC_057810.1 coordinate 498,893,392, forward strand.
ACTAATGAGTTAGTTGCGGGACGAGTAAAGAGACTTGTTGGTAACGATATTGAACTAGGTATGCTGATACCGACGACCGAATCTCGGGCAAGTAACATACCGATGACAAAGGGAGCAACGTATGTTGTTATGCGGTTTGACCGATAAAGATCTTTGTAGAATATGTAGGAGCCAATATGAGCATCCCAGGTTCCGCTATTGGTTATTGACCGGAGATGTGTCTCGGTCATGTCTACATAGTTCTCGAACCCGTAGGGTCCGCACGCTTAACGTTCGATGACGATTTGTATTATGAGTTATGTGTTTTGATGACCGAAGTTTGTTCGGAGTCCCGGATGATATCACAGACACGACGAGGAGTCTAGAAATGTTCGATACATAAAGATTGATATATTGGACATCTATATTCGTACACCGGAAGTGTTTCGGAGATGTTTCAGATAAAATCGGAGTGCCGGAGGGTTACCGGAACCCCCCGGGGGAACTAATGGGCCACATGGGCCTTGGTGGAGAGAGAGAGGGGCGGCCAGGGCAGGCCGTGCACCCCCTACCCGTAGGTCCGAATTGGACTAGGGAAGGGGGGCGCCCCCCTTTCCTTCTCCCCTCTCCCTCTCCGTCCTTCCCCTCTCTCCCTCTTGGTGGAATCCTACTAGGACTAGTAGTCCTAGTAGGATTCCCCTTATAGGGCGCGCCCTAGGAGGGCCGGCCGGCCTCCCCCTTGCTCCTTTATATATGGGGGTAGGGGGTACCCTAGAATACATAAGTTGATCTTTTAGCCGTGTGCGGTGCCCCCCTCCACAGTTACACACCTCAGTCATATCGTCGTAGTGCTTAGGCAAAGCCCTGCGTCAGTAACTTCATCATCACCATCGCCACGCCGTCGTGCTGAAGAAACTCTCCCTCGGCCTCAACTAGATCAAGAGTACGAGGGACGTCATCGATTTGAAGTGTGCTAAACGCGGAGGTGTCATATGTTCGGTACTTGGATCGGTTGGATCGCGAAGACGTTCGACTACATCAACCGCGTTATTGAAACACTTCCGCTTTCAGTCTACAAGGGTACGTGGACACACTCTCCCTGTCGTTGCTATGCATCACCTAGATAGATCTTGTGTGATCGTAGGAAAATTTCAAATTACCGCATTCCCCAACACATTCGGCTGCTCCTGCGCGTGAGCCGATAAGCCCTGAGATGCGTCCATGCCTGCTGCCCTGCGTCAGCTCCCCGCCAACGCCCACAGTGGGTTTCTAAGCGCGATGGTATGATCCAAATAGGCAACGAGAGCGATGCGGGGGGCACCGTGCAAGCTGTTCGCACCTGTGCCTATCCCCGATTCTCAACAGTCAGCCTTCCCATCCGCGCCCCTCCGCTCCGCCGAAGACCAGAGCCACCTCCACCCGCAGTCATCGCAGCGCATGTCAGGCGGCCGTGGCAAACCCTACTCTGGTGGCCCAGCGAGCCATTCTCCTCCTCGTTCAGGAGCTGGGTGAGCTCGGGCCAAAGGACAAGATGACAATGAAGGTGGCAGCCATGCTCATGAAGCGCTTCCAGGAACCATCGTCTGACGGAGACATCAATGCCATCGCCAAGATCACGAGTCTGGACCCGGCAGCTTTGAAGATCGCCGCCGGCATGGCTGGGACCGCCGATGCTAATGAGATGATAGATGGTTAGTCTATGTAGTTAGTCTCCATCAGCGGCTAGTCTTCAGCTAGTTTTAGTTAGGCTTTGTGTTCACGTGTAGTGCTTCAGGTATGTGGCTTGTTTGACGGTGACAGGCTTTTGGATCTACTGGTGGCCGTCGTCGCCCCTCGATGGGTTGTAAGGTGTTCTTTAGTGCCCTTTTTAGGATGGCTGGTCGACGGAGAAACCCTCGGTGCACCAATGTGTGATGACAGCTTGATGTTCTTACCATGGAACATCCGAGGTCTGAACTGCCTGGCAAAGTGATCGACGATTAGCAATGTAGTTCAGGCAAACAAAGTAGCTATTCTGACGCTGCAAGAAACCAAGATGGAGACGTGGTCGACAGCAGTCGTGACTGAAGTGGGCGGCGCGAGGCTATAGGGGTGTGTAGTTTTGCCCGTGTTTGGGACGAGGGGTGGTGCAGAAATTTTCTAGGATAAGCTTGTCGCAAACGTAGTCTTTCATCATCTATGTAGTTTTTGGATTACGGCTAGGGTAGAACCTCTACACGCAGGCGATCCCTTCTGGTTAACCACCGTCTACAGCCCTACCGACGACACACAATAAGACGGCTTCCTCACCGAGCTTGCGGCCATCGGACGACGAACCCTGGCTTATCAACAGGGATTTTAACATGATCTACCAGGCATGTGACAAAAGTAACAACACTCTAAATAGAAGAATCATGAGAAAATTCAGAAGAGCCCTTGACTGCGCTGGTCTGAAAGAGCTGAAATGCAAGAACAAGAGGTTCACTTGGAGCAATGAAAAGGAGGATCCAACGCTCTGCAGCATCGACAAGTTTTTTTGCAACAACAAGTGGGATATGATGCATGGCGGCTACTTGCTCACGACGGCCTCCACCTCCTTCTCCGACCACTGCCCACTGATCCTCGCCAAGGTTGTCACTCCGTACAGACAAGCAAGACTCAGGATTGAGAGTTTCTAGCCAAAATTCCCACACTTCTTCAAAACTGTCATGCGTGCTTGCCAGAGGTCGGTCCTACATGACTGTTCGTTCGTCGGGATCAAGGAGAGGTTGGCCCGCGTCGCTGCGGATTTGAAAATTTGGAGTAAGGCCATGTTTGGTAATGCGAAGATGCATTTCCACATGACAATTGAGGTCATCCTTCTGCTTGACATTGCTTAAGAGAACATGCAGTTAACTCCGGCAAAATTTGACCTAAGTAAGAACTTAAAGAACAAAGACCTCGGGATTGCTGCCATTGAGAGAGCAAGAAGAAGACATGTAATACATCTCCAACATATCTATAATTTTTTATTGTTCCATGCTGTTATATTATCATTTTTGGATGTTTTACAATCATTTTATAATCATATTATATCATTTTTTGGTACTAACCTATTGACATACTGGCCACTGACAGTTGCTGTTTTCTGCTTGTTTTTACATCATAGAAAATCAATACCAAACGGAGTCCAAACGCAGCGAAACTTTTTGTGGATTTTTTCTGGACCAGAAGACACCTATTGGGCCAAAGAAGTACCAGAGGGGTGCTCCGAGGGGAGCACAACCCACCAGGGCGTGCTTGGGGGCCCAGGTGCGCCCAAGTGGGTCATGCCCACCTTGGTGGCCTACCGCACTTCCTCTTTGCTCTATAAATACCCCAATATTCCATAAACCCTAGTGGAGTCGACAAAAATCAATTCCAGCTGCCGCAAGTTCCAGAACCACCAGATCCAATCTAAACACCATCATGGAGGGGTTCATCATCCTCATTGGTGCCTCTCCGATGATGCGTGAGTAGTTCATTGTAGACCTACGGGTCCGTAGTTAGTAGCCAGATGGCTTTCTCTGTCTTGTTTGATTCTCAATACAATGGTTTCTTGGAGATCCATATGATGTAACTCTTTTTGCGGTGTGTTTGTTGGGATCCGATGAACTTTGAGTTTATGATTGTCGGTGTCAAAACTGGCGGATCTCGGGTAGGGGGTACCGAACTGTGCGTCTAGGCGGATGGTAACATGAGACAAGGGACACGATGTTTTACCCAGGTTCGCGCCCTCTTGGTGGAGGTAAAACCCTACGTCCTGCTTGATTGATATTGATGATGTGTGTATTACAAGAGTAGATCTACCACGAGATCAAGGAGGCTAAACCCTAGAAGCTAGCCTATGGTATCATTGTTGTTCGTCCTATGGACTAAAACCATCCGGTTTATATAGACACCGGAGAGGGCTAGGGTTACACAGAGTCGGTTACAATGATAGGAGATCTACATATCCGTATCGCCAAGCTTGCCTTCCACGCCAAGGAAAGTCCCATCCGGACACGGGACGAAGTCTTCAATCTTGTATCTTCATAGTATTGGAGTCCGGTCGATGATGATAGTTTGGCTATCCGGACACCCCCTAGTCCAGGACTCCCTCAGTAGCCCCTGAACCAGGCTTCAATGACGACGAGTCCGGCACGCATATTGTCTTCGGCATTGCAAGGCGGGTTCCTCCTCCGAATAATTTATAGAAGATTGTGAACACCAGGATAGTGTCCGGCTCTGCAAAATAAATTCCACATACCACCGTAGAGAGAATAATATTTACACAAGTTCAATCTGCTGACGTATTTTGTGGCGTGACGTCACACCACAACCAAGCCTTTACTCGAATCGTTTTTATTATACCACCTCCGCGCGTTTAGCGAAGCGGTTTCCTTGGCACGTCTTGTCGAAGCAGAGATCGTGTTCCCCTTATTCCGGGATTCTCATCAATACGGACGTGGGTAACCCAACCGCGCCCGTTGCCATGCCCCCTCCATCGAAGGCGGGTTCCAAACGGTCACGGGGACGGCTCTTGGTATTCTCCCTCTTTATAATGAGACCAAGGCCCGTTCTTTTTCTTCAATCCTCAATCGAATCCGCCCCTCGCCCCGAGTTCCAACACCCAGGGCTCCAGATTCGGGTACTTTCGACCTTCGACAATGTCCGGCTCCGACCTACGAGGCCGGTGGATGCCCTCCTCCGTCACGGAAGAGGACGTGCTAAAGCTGAGAGACGCCAGGTACTTAACCTACGAGATTTCGCATAGGTTGCCTGCCCAAGGGCAAGTCATTCCTACTCCCGAGCCCGGCGAGAGTGTCGTGTTCATGTCTCACCTCCGTCGGGGTTTAGGCTTCCCAATGGATCCCTTCGTGAGGGGGCTCATGTTTTACTATGGGCTGGAATTCCATGACTTGGCTCCGGAGTCCATCCTCCACATCTCATCATTCATTGTCGTCTGCGAAGCCTTCCTCCGCACTACCCCTCACTTCGGCTTGTGGCTCAAAACCTTCAACGTGGAGCCGAAGATGATTGAGGGGCGTCAGGCAGAGTGCGGCGGGGCGGTTATAAGCAAGAGGGCCGATGCTCCATGGCCCGAGGGCTCTTTTCAGGAGGAGCTCGGCTTGTGGCAACAGGAGTGGTTCTATATCACCGCTCCCAGGGGCAGCAGGCAGAGGCCGCCGCCCGCCTTTCGCCCGGGCCCTCCACAACGGCTGACGTCATGGGTCAACAAAGGGCTTGACTGGGGGCCGTCCAAAGACGTACCCCTGTTGCAGGGCCGGATTCGAGACCTCCAAGAAAGGGAGATCAATCTGGTCGTAGTGACACAGGTTATGCTGATTCGGCGCCTTCTGCCCTGCAAACGTCGCCCCCTCCGCCTGTGGGAATTTAATCCGGAGGGACCACGAGCTCTCCAACACTTCATGGGTTTGACACCCGTGGAGATGTACAAACTGTTCTTCGGATCACAAGAGATGCGTCCGGACTTGACCGAGGACGCTGGCCTAAGCTGCAATCGCCCGGATACTCAAGTAAGTAGCCCTGTGTCCGGACACATTGTCCATTTATTTATCATGGGTTTGCCTTTTAACCAGCTATCCCTTGGACAGGAGTGGATAGCGCAAGCAAAACTGATACGGTGTCCGGCCCCCCTCCCTGAGACCACGCCGGATCCCGTGTTAATCAAAATGTTGGAGGTTGCACCTTCGGAGGAGGGCGAAGGGGGGCACAGGGAAACTACCACCTCTGCCAAGGAGGCTTTCAGTAAGGGGGGAATCGAGAATCCCTCCCTCCAGGGGGAGAAGAGGACCGCTTCCGAAGACCCGGAGGCCAAGGCCTCAAAGCGGGGAAAGAAATCTGCACCGGAAGGTCCTGTGCCGGGAAGAGCCCCGGCCGCACAGTCTCCCCAAAGGAATCAGCCCTCCAGCGAGCCGTAAGTAAAAAGGGGGAGTTTTGTAATAGGGGACATCCCTACTTTATTTCTAAGGGTAACCGAAGTTTTCACCTTGTAGTTCGGATCTCAGCCCTTCTCAGCAGAGCTCATCTTCGGGGGACCTTCGTCCGGAGATGATGGAGAGCGAAACGCCTCCATCTGCCGCCCCGTCGGGCGGGGCGGACGACCCTGAGGTGTCGTCACGGAGGGTCTCCCCGAGTCCGGCGGGGCCGGGGAGTTCGGCACCCACTGGAGTACGGCCGGTGGAGCTGCAGGATTTGCTCGAGAGGGCGTCTATCTCAGAAGATCACCGCACATTAATGAGTATGGTGATTGAAAGGATCTCATCCGCCGAGAGCGGGTTGCATGAGGCCGTCGGAAGTTTGCTGACGGGGTTTGAGGTACGCAAAAAATGACATACCTTTTGACAGTTTTGCACATGGAGTGCGCCCTGTATAGATAGTAGCCCCTGAGACTTGGTATGCTGTCGAAAGCGACAGCGTGCCGAGGATCATAATCTCAGTTATAGAATGTCGCCCTTCCTATGCAGGTGGCGGAACGTTCGGTGGCCAGCCGGACTGATGGAGTTGCCGAGCTGAAGCGGCAACTCGATGTTGCGGATGCGGACATCGCGCTGGTCAATAAACGACTTGACGAGTCACAAGGTAGGTGGTTTCTCCGCGGTCACCTAGTAAGGGAGCTGATGCCCGTTCCTTACAATTTGTATGCTTGATGCAGATGGTGCCGCTGCTGTGGAAGACCTTCGAGCAGAGCTTGCTCGAGCCAAGGAGCAAGCCAGGAAAAGTGATGCGGCTGCCTCGAAGGCAGCGGAAGAGCTAAAAGCCGAAAAGGCTGCTCACTGCCGAAGCAGGGAGGAGATGGCCGGAATGGCCGTGAAATTAAAAGATGCTACCGACCGCTATGAGGTTCTTGAAAGAGAACGCCGAGCGGAGCAAGAGGACCTGAAGAAGGCCGCCGCCGAAGCCAAGGATGCCCGTTGTGCGATGCGGGCTATGAAGGAGGAACTGCGTCAGGCCGGAGACATTGCGGCTGGAAAGCCCTTTCTGCTGCGTAGGAAGTTCACGGATCCGAAGTATGCTCAGTTGGGCCAATTGTGTGGTGCGGAGGATCCTTATCTGGATTTGGCGGCGAGTGCGGCGGACGCAGTCGTGCACTTCCGAAGCCAGAAGGATCACGAAATGGAAGAGCTTTTCTGGTCTCAATTCCATAGTCCGGAGCGTCCACTTCCGTTGACTGATCGGTTGGCTGAGTGGGCTGAGCTGAATAGATTGTCCGGACTTGCCATGACGGATGTGGTGGCTCATCTGTGGCCAGAAAGGCCCAAGCCGGAGAGTTATTTTGGCTTGTTGCAGCAATTCCTTGGGGCGGTGCCGCATATCGAGGCGATGAAGCGGTCGGCATGCATAGAGGGTGCACGGATGGCTCTCGCCCGTGTTAAGACATACTGGGCGGAGATGGATGCCACCGATGTTGCATCCCGGGGTTCGGACAAAAGCCGATTACCCGCCGAGCACTATTTTGAGGAAGTCCTGCAGGGCGCTCGTTTAATAGAGTCGCAGTGCTCGAAAGATGTTATGTTCAAATGACATGTATGATTTGTGAGATCATGTTTATAATGTAACGGCTTTTTATACTTGTGCGTTCAAGTATTGAACTATCTCCTGTGCGGCCGTATATGTATGTATAACCTGAAAGATGGCAGTCTTTGGCTTCAGCCCCCACGCACATGGTGCGGGGGTGTTTGCAAAAAAAAGCGCTTTTTCACACTTAATCCAACGTCTTGGTCCTTTGAAGGAGGTGATAGCATAGCAAACTAGGCAACCGGACTATAATGCTTTATCACTTTCACTTAGCCATAGGAGCTCGATGGTGGGGCTACTATATAGCCCCTAGAGGCACCGCGCTCTCCGAACTCGGGGCGCGTATGTGCCTGACCGGGAAGCGGTCCTTCGTCAAAGCGGAGGAATTCTAAACATTCCAGTAGTCGATCGAGTGGTTGACCAGTCTCTCGCTATATCATGACAGTCAGTTTTCGGCTTTCTCTACTGAGGTGCTCGCCCGGCCGAACCGGGGCACAATCGCAGTAGTTCTCCTGGTGCCGCGTTAGCCGATGGAGCGGAACGTAAGGCAGCAAAACACAGGAGCCGGGCAAACCCAACATTTGACCAAAGACATGATTCGGAGCTGATGCATATAAGGCCTAACTCGAGACGCCGAACACTCCCTGAGGTATTCGGTCTTTATGATACCGGGCAGAACAATGCCCTAAGCCCCTAGTGTCCAGGTACGGGCGAGAACTTCTGACGCGGCCGATGCCAAAACGCCAGCCTCCTCCTCGGTTATGGTAGGAAACCGGGGGATGTGTATCAACAAGAGACAGTAAGAAAGGTTTACGCAGGGTCTTAATCTGAAAAGAATCCTTGCAACGGGTCCCTGCTGCACGTCTGCGCCTGTGTCTCCGTTGTGCTGTATCCTGGACGGGTGTAGCACGTGCTTCATCTGTAAAAGAGAAGAACTTAGTTTGGAAAAAATATCGTGCAAAAGATGTATTTAAAATAAAGTATGATTTGGAAGATGAATAAAGTTGAGCTTTATTGGCTCTCATTGTTTATACGTGCAGCCCCTTGTAAAGAGGTATGCGGCTGGGAAGCCCCTTGTTTATTTATGCCGGACTCGCCTAACCGTGTCCGAGGTCTGAATGACCTGTTTTTAGGGGCTTTGACCAGCAAGGTCGGATTAGTGTGTGGCTGTCAAGGCAGTCTCACGTTTTCCGTGGTCGAGGAACACTCGGAGTTACCCTTTAATGAGATTATGCCGCGTGGACCGGGCATTTTAAGCGTAAGAGACGCGTAATGCGGTATTGCGTTAAAGCGGGCGAAAGCTTCGCGTCCCAGTAGTGCTTGATGGCTACTTTTGAATGGGGCGATATGGAAAGTGAGCTTTTCGCGACGGAGGTTGTCGGATGAACCAAAGACAACCTCTAGTAGTACAGAGCCTGTACAATTAGCGTAAAGGCCTGGCGTCACTCCTTTGAAGGAAGTGCTACTACGGTGAATTTTTGCAGGGTCTATCCCCATTCTGCGGATGGTGTCCTGGTATAGCAGGTTTATATCGCTGCCGCCATCCATTAGGACTTGTGTGAATTGTAGTCCGTCGATTATGGGATCCAATACCAAAGCAGTCCCTCCTGCGTTTCGAACACTTCTGCAGTAATCCTGATGGTCGAAAGTAATTGGTTTAAACATCCAATTTCGGGACTCTGCTGGGGTGGACCGTGCGGCGCGTGTTTTAGCAGGTGACGCACTATTTTTCCTTGTTATCACATGAAGTGAGTTCACTGTTTTGACTTCTAGTGGGAAAGTCTTCTGTTTTCCGGCGTGCTGCTTGTGGGGTTCGTCGTCGTCTTCGCTTGGTGTGTCGAGCCCCTTGTGTTCGGCGTTAAGTCGGCCGGACTGCTTGAAGACCCAACAATCTCTGTGAGTATGGTTTGCAGGCTTCCCGGGGGTACTATGGATTTGACATATCCTATACAAGATTTTGTTTAGGTTGGATAGCTCATCACTGTTGTCCTTAAGAGGCAGTGTTTTATTATTCGGCCGAGAGCTTTTGAATCCGGCGTTGACCGCCGTGCTATTTGGGCCATTTTCCTTATTCCGGCGCTGATCTTTTCTGCGTCGTGATTTCCCATTTCCATCCCTGACCTCGGATGTACTCGGGTCGCTGGTGCTGCATCTTGCCAGCCAGCTATCTTCCCCCGCGCAAAAGCGGGTCATGAGGCTTGTTAGCGCGGCCATTGTTCTTGGTTTTTCCTGGCCGAGGTGTCTGGCGAGCCATTCGTCTCGGACGTTATGCTTAAAGGCTGCTAAGGCTTCGGCGTCCGGACAGTCGACTATTTGGTTCTTTTTGGTGAGGAACCTGTTCCAGAATTTGCGTGCTGACTCTCCGGGCTGTTGAGTTATGTGACTTAAATCGTCTGCATCCGGAGGGCGGACATAAGTCCCCTGAAAATTTGCTCGAAACGCATCCTCGAGCTCTTCCCAACTTCCAATGGTATTTTCTGGGAGGCTTTTGAGCCAATGCCGAGCTGGCCCTTTGAGCTTGAGGGGTAGGTATTTTATGGCATGGAGATCGTCTCCTCTGGCCATATGTATGTGTAGGATATAATCCTCAATCCAGACTCCGGGGTCTGTTGTTCCGTCATATGCCTCTATGTTTACGGGTTTGAATCCCGCTGGAAATTCATGATCCAGTACCTCATCGGTGAAACATAGTGGGTGTGCGGCGCCCCTGTATTTAGGTGTGCCGTTGTCTTCAAACACTCGGCGGGTTGTGTTGCTCCCTGGAGTCTTCTTTTTTGGCCCATAGATGGACCTGACCGGGCCATCCTTTTTGCGAGGATCCTTATGTGGATCGTGTGCCGGCTTGTGTGCGGCGCCGCTTGCCGCTCTTAGCCTGTCATCTGGTCGTCTATCCGGCCAGGCGGCCTCTTTCTTTTTTGACTGTGGGGGCTCTACGGCCTCCTCGTCAAATTCGGGCAACAGCTTGCGCTTCGGGTAGCTCTTTGCCTGGTGACTATCGCCGTATTTATCTGCGGTATTGAGTACTTTGCTCCATCTCATTCTGAGTGCGTCCTCCGCTGTTTTGAGCTTCCGCTTTTGCTTCTTCAAACTTCTTGCAGTGGCGACGAGCCTTTTATGAAGGTTCTTATGCTCTGGTGATGTGTCTGGCGTGAGATCGTCTGGACTGTTGTTTTCGCCGGGGATGGGTTGCTTGTCCAATTCATCCTGTTCGGATGGTTGCTTGGTGGCATGTTCGTTGTCCACTGCTTCACCCTGCTCTAAGGCTGGGTCAGTATGGGTGCCATTGTTATCGAGGCGGGACTTCGGGCAGCGCTTGTATCGCCGTTTTGGTTGTTCGTCGTGGGATTTGTCCTCCGCCACGTCCCGTTGTTCCTCGTTATCGCTTCCTTTTGGTGTATCCACCATGTATACGTCGTGAGTTGAGGTGGCTTTCCAGTGCCCAGTAGGCGCTGGTTCTTGGTCGTCTCCGGCATCGTCGTCCATACCGTCGATGTCTTTGGAGTCGAAGTCTAGCATGTCGGTTAGATCGTCGACAGTGGCTACTAAGTGGGTGGTGGGTGGGCTTGAATTTCTTCGTCGTCCGCATCCCAACCGTCCTGACCGCAGTTCGGCCAGGTCTCTCCTGATAACGAGAGATACTTTAGCGAACTCAGGATGTCACCGAAAGGTGAGTGTTGAAAGATGTCCGCAGCGGTGAACTCCATGATCGGCGCCCAATCGGATTCGATTGGAGGGGGCGCAGGAGGTTCGGAGTCCGGCACCTCGGAGTCACGAGCTTCACAAGGGATAAGGTCAGTATTCGGCTCCATCACCGTAGAGGTTGCAGCCCCCGAGGCGGTGTCTAGCCACCCGTCCTCGATCTGCGCAGCCGGCTCCGAATTGAGGGTCGGAGCGGACTCGTGTGCGGCCTCCAGGGCACTATCCGGCTGCAGAGCTAAATCATGCCCATCGTGACAGTGCGGCACGCTCGGCTGTGGCTCGAATCCATCGAAGATCAAGTCTCCGCGGATGTCAGCCGTGAAGTTCAAACTTCCAAATCTGACCTGACGGCCAGGGGCGTAGCTTTCAATCTGCTCCAGATGGCCAAGCAAATTGGCCCGCAGTGCAAAGCCGCCGAATACGAAGATCTGTCCGGGGAGAAAAGTCTCACCCTGGACCGCGTCGTTGTTGATGATCAAAGAAGCCATCGAGCCTATCGGTGACAACACAGAGGAACTCTCAATGAAAGCACCAATGTCGGTGTCAAAACCGGAGGATCTCGGGTAGGGGGTCCCGAACTGTGCGTCTAGGCGGATGGTAACAGGAGACAAGGGACACGATGTTTTACCCAGGTTCGGGCCCTCTTGATGGAGGTAAAACCCTACGTCCTGCTTGATTGATATTGATGATGTGGGTATTACAAGAGTAGATCTACCACGAGATCAAGGAGGCTAAACCCTAGAAGCTAGCCTATGGTATCATTGTTGTTCGTCCTATGGACTAAAACCATCCGGTTTATATAGACACCGGAGAGGGCTAGGGTTACACAGAGTCGATTACAATGGTAGGAGATCTACATATCCGTATCGCCAAGCTTGCCTTCCACGCCAAGGAAAGTCCCATCCGGACACAGGACAAAGTCTTCAATCTTGTATCTTCATAGTCTTGGAGTCCGGTCGATGATGATAGTTCGGCTATCTGGACACCCCCTAGTCCAGGACTCCCTCAATGATCAGATCTATGTTTTTATCCATGAAAGTTATTTGAGTCTTATTTGATCTCTTATACGGATGATTGCTTATAGCCTCTTATTTCTTCTCCGACATTTGTGTTTTGTTTGGCCAACTTGATCTATTTATCTTGCAATGGGAAGAGGTGCTTTGTGATGGGTTCGATCTTACGGTGCTTGATACCAGTGACAGAAGGGGAACTGACATGTATGTATTGTTGCTATTAAGGATAACAAGATGGGGTCTATTTCTACATAAATAGATCTTGTCTACATCATGTGAAAGCACAAGTGCTCCCTGGGTGATTTTGGTAAATTATGTCAACATATCTCTTGTTGGACTAATACCTTTACCTAGTATGTTTCAGGTAAGTTCAACAATGGAGTGGCATGGACTAGAGGAAGTGGATCCCTCAAAAAGCTAAGGATAAAAGGATTGGCTCAAGCTCAAAGCTCAAGACTCTGCCTTTTCCATTTTAGTGATCCAATATCACATTGAGTCTATAGGAAAAGCCAATACTATCAAGGAGGGATGAGGTGTTGCTTAATGAGGTTCTTGCTCCAATTGCTTAGTGATATGCTCAAAAGCCCTCAACTACTTTCTCACATCCACATATGACATAAACCAAAAGTCAAACTCGGCCCCACTGATTCTTTCCATCCGGCGCCACCGAGTTTAGATGTCATAGCCACTGCCACAAACCCTAGGCATATCGGTCTCACCGATAGGGATCTCGGTCTCACCGAGATGGGATTGTAATCTCTCTGTTTAGCTTATTACCAAAATCGGTCCCACCGAGTTTGAGTAATCGGTCCTACCGAGATTACAATGTAAACTCTCTGTTTCCTTTTCGTAACGTTTCGGTCCCACCGAGATGAGCGAATCGGTCACACCCAGTTTGCCTGACCAACTCTCTGGTTAGCTTATTACCAAAATTAGCCTCACCGAGTTTGTGTAATCGGTCTCACCGAGATTACGTTATGCCCTAACCCTAACCATATCGGTCCTACCGAGTTGCATGTCGGTCCCACCAAAAATCCTAACGGTCATTAGATTTACTGAGTCGGTCTAACCGAGTTTCTCAATTCGGTCCCACCGAGATTGGTAAGTTGTGTGTAATGGTTAGATTTTGTGTGGAGGCTATATATACCCCTCCACCTCCTCTTCATTCATGGAGAGAGCCATCAGAACATGCCTACACTTCCAACTTACATTTTCTGAGAGAGAACCACGTACACTTGTGTTGAGGTCAAGATATTCCAATCCTACCATATGAATCTTGATCTCTAGCCTCCCCAAGTTGCTTTCCACTCAAATCTTCTTTCCACCAAATCCATATCCTGTGAGAGAGAGTTGAGTGTTGGGGAGACTATCATTTGAAGCACAAGAGCAAGGAGTTCATCATCAACACACCATTTGTTACTTCTTGGAGAGTGGTGTCTCGTAGATTGGCTAGGTGTCACTTGGGAGCCTCCGACAAGATTGTGGAGTTGAACCATGGAGTTTGTACGGGCAAGGAGATCGCCTACTTCGTGAAGATCTACCCCTAGTGAGGCAAGTCCTTCGTGGGCGAAGGCCATGGTGGGATAGACAATGTTGCTACTTCGTGGACCCTTCGTGGGTGGATCCCTCCGTGGACTCACGCAACCGTTACCCTTCGTGGGTTGAAGTCTCCATCAACGTGGATGTACGATAGCACCACCTATTGGAACCACGGCTCAAAAATCTCCGTGTCTCCAAATTGCGTTTGCACACTCCAATCCCATCCCTTTACATTCTTGCAAGTTGCATGCTTTACTTTCCACTGCTCATATACTCTTTGCATGCTTGCTTGATATGTATTGTGATTGTTAAACTTGTGCTAAAACTCCAGTTAAACCTAAAGAGATTAAAAATTGCAACTTTGGTACATAGTGTCTAATCACCCCCCTCTAGACACCTCTTTAGATCCCTTTCAATTGGTATCAGAGCATTGGTCTCCATTGCCTTGGTTTAATCACCATTGGAGGAAGATGGATGAGTCTACTATGGGGAGTCTTAGACATAGAGTGCCTATACTTGATGGAGAGTATTTTCATGAGAGGAAAAATGAGATGCTTGTGATCTTCAACCAATACCATTTGAACAAGTACATTGCTAGTCCTTGTGCACCTCATGCTGATCCTATGCATCCTACCCTTGATGAGTCAATTGACATGATTCACAATCTTAGAACTCTTGATCTTATCACTAGAGGCTTGCCTAGAAACTTGATTGTAAATTTGCCTACTCTTGAGTGTGCCTACACTATATGGAAATTTCTTGAGGAACAATTTCCGAATTACTCCTTGAAAAATCTAGATGAAATTCTACATAAATCTATTGCTTTGAGTAAGATGAATTCCAATGATCCTATGTTTGGTAATTGTCTATTTGAACTTACAAACCTTATGCGCGCCAAAGGAGATGTTGGAATCATTAGCAATATTATCTCTGAAGCTACGAGAATTCATAAAGGAAATCATTGTAAAACTCATTCTAATGAATCACCCTCTCTAGGAATTGATCCACCACATGACAATGTTGAACATGGACACTATGATGAGGATTATGATGATGACTTTGATCTTGATGATGCAATGAGACACTTTGGTCTTATGGCAAATCTTAGGGGATATATGGCAGGTGGAAAGGAATGGGTTCTTGATAGTGGATGTACCGATCACATGACCGGAGATAAAGACATGATTCGTGAGCTTGCTGAAAATGACAGTCCTCGAAAGTTTGTCACTTTCGGTGACAACTCAAAGGGTAAGGTGGTTGGCCTCGGTAAGGTGGCCATATCACATGATAGCTCCATAAAAAATGTTATTCTCGTTGAATCTCTTGGATACAACTTACTTTTAGTACCTAGACTTGCTGATTTCGGCTTCAATGTCCTATTTACTGAAGTAGATTGCCAAGTGTTTCGTAGAGATAATCATAAAATGGTATTTACCAGCAATCGTAGAGGTGATCTATACATTGTTGATTTCACTAAAAAGGCTCAACATAGAACTTGCTTCATTGCTAAATCTTCTAAAGGTTGGCTATGGCATAGACGACTAGGTCATGTGGGCATGCGAAACCTTAACAATCTTATTATAGGCAATCATATCCTTGGTGTTAACGATGTCATATTTGATAAGGATAGACTATGCAACGCTTGTCAAGCAGGTAAACAGGTTGGAGGAAGGCATCCCGTGAAAAACATCATGACCACAAGGAGGCCACTCGAGCTACTTCATATGGATCTTTTTGGTCCCAATGCTTACAAAAGTCTCGGTGGAAATTCTTTTGGTCTAGTTATAGTTGATGATTTTTCAAGATTTACGTGGGTGTTCTTTCTCAATGATAAATCGCAGGTCCAAAAGATCTTCAAAAACTTTGCGAGGAAAGCCCAAAACCAGTTTGAAGTGAAGATCAAGAAGGTTCGAAAGCAACAATAGATCGGAGTTCAAGAACGCAAATGTGGACACCTTTCTTGACGAGGAAGGGATTTCACATGAGTTCTCGGCTACGTACACACCTCAACAAAATGGAGTTGTTGAGAGGAAGAACTGGACGCTTATCGAAATGGCGAGAACGATGCTTGATGAGTACAAGACACCAAAGCACTTTTGGGCGGAAGCGGTTGAGACAGCTTGTCATGCAACAAATCGCTTGTATCTTCACAAGCTACTCGGCAAGACGGCATACGAGCTCCTCACCGGTAACAAACCCCAAGTTGGATACTTTCGAGTATTCGGCTCAAAGTGCTACATTCTTGATAAGCATCATCGCTCTAAATTTTCTCCTAAGTCTCATGAAGGATTCTTACTTGGTTATGGCTCAAACTCTCACACTTACCGTGTCTACAATAATTTCACCCGAAAGGTTGAAGAGACGGTAGATGTGAAGTTTGATGAATCTAACGTCTCGCAAGTCGAGCAATTGCCAATTGATGTAGGAAACAAAGACCCTTCAGAAGCAATTAAAGACTTGTCTATTGGCAAGATTCGGCCAACGGAGGTGAAGGAGAGTACCTCATCTGTCCAAGTGGAAGCTTCTACCTCACGACAAGGTGAACCAAGAGTTGATACGGAAGCATCCACAAGTGGGACACACCAAGACGAAGAAAACGAGGAAGCACACCAAGATGAACATCAACAACCTCCCTCTCCACCATGACAAGAGAACGACAACGTCAACAACAATGAGGAAGGACAAGAATAAGAACAAGATGAAGAATATGTTCCACCAAGATCCAAGCAAAGGCTTTCACGAGTTCGAGCAAGAGTTTCCAGAGACCATCCCATCGAGCAAATCTACAATGATATCGAAACCGGGAGAATCACTCGCTCTAAAACTCATTTAGCAAAATTTTGTGAACACTATTCATTCATCTCTAGCATTGAACCTATGAAGGTTGAAGAAGCATTGGAAGATCCGGATTGGATAAACTCCATGCATGAAGAGCTACACAACTTTGAGAGCAATCAAGTTTGGACACTGGTTGAGAAGCCCGACAACAACCACAACATCATCGGTACCAAATGGGTGTTTCACAACAAGCAAGATGAAGATGGACAAGTAGTTCGCAACAAAGCACATCTCGTCGCCCAAGGATACACTCAAGTCGAAGGTATGGACTATGGTGAGACATACGCCCCCGTTGCTAGACTTGAGTCCATTCGCATCTTACTTGCCTATGCTAATCACCATGATATCATCTTGTACCAAATGGACATTAAAAGTGCTTTTCTAAATGGTGAAATAGAGGTGGAAGTTTATGTTAAGCAACCTCCAGGCTTTATCAATCCTAAAAAACCCAATCATGTTTACAAACTTCGCAAAGCTCTTTATGGCCTTAAACAAGCTCCTAGAGCTTGGTATAAATGCTTAACCGAGTTCCTTATTGAAAAAGGCTTTGAGATTGGAAATATTTATTCTACTCTTTTTACTAAAAGGGTTAATGGAGAATTATTTGTATGCCAAATTTATGTCGATGATATTAAATTTGGATCAACTAACCCTCATCTTAGTGAAAAGTTTGGAAAGCTAATGTCGGAGAAGTTTGAGATGTCTATGATGAGTGAACTCAAATTATTTCTTGGTTTGCAAATCAAGCAAACTAAGGAAGGAACCTTTGTCTCTCAAACGAAGTACACCAAGGACTTATTCAAGAAGTTCAATATGCAAGAATGCAAAGGTATGTCTACACCCATGCCCACTAGTGGACATCTTGATTTGACCAAAGATGGTGAACCGGTTGATCAAAAGGTTTATCACTCTATGATCGGTTCATTGTTATACCTATGTGCTTCACGTCCTGATATTATGCTAAGCATGTGCATGTGTGCACAATATCAAGCTGCTCCTAAGGAATGCCATCTTAAGGCTATGAAAAGGATAGTGAGATACTTAATTCATACACCAAGCTTTGGCATTTGGTCTCCAAAGAGGGACTCTTTCGATATTGTTGGCTACTCCGATTCGGACTATGCCAGTGACAAGGTTTATAGAAAGTCCACTTCGGGTACTTGTCAATTTCTTGGTAGATCTCTTGTGTCTTGGTCTTCCAAGAAACAAAACTCGGTATCCTTATCCACCGCCGAAGCAAAATACATTGCCCCTGGTTCATGTTGTGCCCAATTACTTTGGATGACCCAAACTCTTAAGGATTATGGGATATATGTGAAACATGTTCCATTGCTTTGTGACAATGAAAGTGCTATCAAGATTGCTCACAATCCTGTGCAACATTCTCGAACTAAGCATATTGAAGTTCGACATCATTTCATTCAAGATCATGTTGCCAAAGGGGACATTGACCTTAAGCAATTTCATAGTGATAAACAATTAGCGGACATTTTCACTAAACCACCTGATGAGAAAGTGTTTTGCAGGCTGAGAGGAGAATTGAACATCATTGATGCTTCAAACTTGGAGTAGGAACTCCATTCGGATACATGCAAGGCTCGAGCCTATGACTAATCCTTGATATTTCTCTTATGATGAAAATCTTATGTCT
Organism: Triticum aestivum; assembly: GCF_018294505.1. Taxonomy (NCBI): domain Eukaryota; kingdom Viridiplantae; phylum Streptophyta; class Magnoliopsida; order Poales; family Poaceae; genus Triticum; species Triticum aestivum. The sequence goes on from NC_057810.1 coordinate 498,911,629, forward strand.
TGGATATATTTGCACCTTGCATGTCATCTAACCCTTGTAGGTACATGGGTGAATCTAAATCTATGAGATTGCAACACACTAACATCTTGAGCGATCTCTACCTCACCATGTCTCTACACAATGGTGGATAAAGATAAGGAAGCACGGAACCCTTCAACATATCCTTTGACAAATTCTATTTTGAACTCTATGATTGTCATATTGGATACACAAGTGCTCTTCCTTGCAAAAACTAACCCATGTAGGAAGATGAACTCACACTCCAAGTGGTGCTCCCAACTCTTGATGAGCTACATCAACCTCGAGCAATCCACACAAGTTCAACTACATGATCAACACCGCCACCTAAGGTATGTTATTCCATCTTAGAGAAGCTTTACTCCAAACATGATTCAAGGCAACTCAACAAGATGTGAACACATCAAAGTGCTTAAACAAAAAATGGTAACCCCATTTTGAGCTTAAAAGATGAGTATGACCTATGATCAAGTGATCTCACTTGACTCCTATGTCAATATACTCTAACATAGGTGACTTTGTCGCCGACCATTTCTAGATGAAGTTCTCTCGTGTTCTTTTCTGTGCTTTTGCATTTGTATCATGCATATTTGTTTCCTTTTTTTTCAAAAAAAGTTCATATAAATTTATTTTCTTTATTTCTTTGTTCTGCATTTCCTTGGATCCAATTCATTGCAAATCCTTTACTTAATTCCTTGCAAATCTTTGTGAGATCTTACTTGTCTAAGTGAGCTGAGGTGACAAGTGTTTTCTCTATGACGAACTCGGTCACACTGGCCTGTTATTTTCGGTCCCACCGAAACCTTTTGGCGCTACCGAAGTATAGAACTCGGAGCCACTGATTTCACAACAGGAAAAACAGCTTGCCACTTGTTCCTGTGTTCTGTTGATCCAGCTCCACTCAATGAATCTTGTCCTCTACCAGCATCACATTTTTCTTGCTGCTTTGATCTATGACTCAAGGACCAAACCCATTGTGACAACAAACCCAGAAGACCCTTCTTGGAAATTGATGTCAAAGGGGGAGAGAGAGAGATCACATCAAAACTTTATCATATCTAGAGAGAGAGAATACTCAAAAAGAGAGAGTAATCTTCGAGGATCCCAGATGCTTGGTGTTCAAGAGGAGAGAAGTCACATGTCTTTAAGAGGGGAAAAGACATGTCCATCTTTATTTGGTTGCTATGCCTTGTGTTCTTTAGCTTTAATTTTCTGTTCCCTATCTTCTCCCAATATCCCATGCTAGATTCAGGGGGAGCAAGACATCCAAGGGAAGCAAATCCTTGAATTCATTGCACATCTTTACCTTTGGGGACATGTCTATATCAAATGGAGTACTCAGTACTCACTCTCTACATGTCATCCCAGTCTTGGTACTCTTGTGGTTTCTTTTGTTTGCTCTGGCTAGTAGGTGCATCTTTGTTATCTAACCTTGTTTACGCAGGTTCATTCCATCTTAAGCCAACTCAAGACCACAAGGTAAGTATATGCATCACAATCATGTGTATGAAGATCTCTTGCTGATGTACATACTATTTGCAAGAGGGACTCATGAGCATGAAGGTACTTTTTCCCATATTTACATCTCTTACTCTGATGCATATAGCCAAGATACATGTAACACATTGCCTTCTCTGTCATTCTTATGCATTCACATACTTCTATATTCCACATTTACATGATTGCATACATGTAGGGGGAGCCTATGCCTGTTACATGTCTTTCCAAAGCTTTACTTATTATTCTCTATATCTTTATCTAAAGCTTTGATGTATGTTGTCATCAATTACCAAAAAGGGGGAGATTGAAAGCACAAGTGCTCCCTGGGTGATTTTGGTAATTTATGTCAACATATCTCTTGTTGGACTAATACCTTTACCTAGTATGTTTCAGATAAGTTCAACAATGGAGTGGCATGGACTAGAGGAAGTGGATCCCTCAAAAAGCTAAGGATAAAAGGATTGGCTCAAGCTCAAAGCTCAAGACTCTACCTTTTCCATTTTAGTGATCCAAGATCACATTGAGTCTATAGGAAAAGCCAATACTATCAAGGAGGGATGAGGTGTTGCTTAATAAGGTTCTTGCTCCAAGTGCTTAGTGATATGCTCAAAAGCCCTCAACTACTTTCTCACATCCACATATGACCTAAACCAAAAGTCAAACTCAGCCCCACCGATTCTTTCTATCCAGCGCCACCGAGTTTAGATGTCATAGCCACTGCCACAAGCCCTAGGCAAATCGGTCTCACCGATAGGGATCTCGGTCTCATCGAGATGGGATTGTAATCTCTCTGTTTAGCATATTACCAAAATCGGTCCCACCGAGTTTGAGTAATCGGTCCTACCGAGATTACAATGTAAACTCTCTGTTTCCTTTTCGTAACGTTTCGATCCCACCGAGATGAGCGAATCGGTCACACCGAGTTTGCCTGACCAACTGTCCGGTTAGCTTATTACCAAAATCGGTCTCACCGAGTTTGTGTAATCGGTCTCGCCGAGATTACGGTATGCCCTAACCCTAACCATATCGGTCCTACCGAGTTGCATGTTGGTCCCACCGAAAATCCTAACGGTCACTATATTTACTGAATGGGTCTGACCGAGTTTCTCAATTCGGTCCCATCGGGATTGGTAAGTTGTGTGTAACGGTTAGATTTTGTGTGGAGACTATATATACCCCTCCACCTCCTCTTCATTCATGGAGAAAGCCATCAGAACATGCCTACACTTCCAACTTACATTTTCTGAGAGAGAACCACCTACACTTGTGTTGAGGTTAAGATATTCCAATCCTACCATATGAATTTTGATCTCTAGCCTTCCCAAGTTGCTTTCCACTCAAATCTTCTTTCCACCCAATCCATATCCTGTGAGAGAGAGTTGAGTGTTGGGGAGTGATACGTCTCCGTCGTATCTATAATTTTTGATTGTTCCATGCCAATATTCTTCAACTTTCATATACTTTTGGCAACTTTTTATACTATTTTTGGGACTAACATATTGATCAAGTGCCCAGTGCCAGTTCTTGTCTGCTGCATGTTTTTTGTTTCGCAGAAAACCAATATCAAACGGAATCCAAACGGGATAAAAACGGACGGAGAATTATTTTGGAATATTTGGGATTTTCCAGAGGAAGAATCAACGCGAAACGGTGTCTGAGGTGGCCACGAGATAGGGGGGCGCGCCCCAGGGAGGCAGGTGCTCCCTGGGCTCTCGTGGGTCACCCGTAAGGCGGTTGACGCTCTACTTTTGCCGCAAGAAAGCTAATTTTACGAGAAAAAGCTGGGTGAAAGATTCACCCCAATCGGAGTTACAGATCTCCAGATATAAAGGAAACAGTGAAGGGGCAGAATCAGAGAACGCAGAAACAGAGAGATAGATCCAATCTCGGAGGGGCTCTCGCCCCTCCCACGCCATGGGAGCCAAGGAATAGAGGGGAAACCCTTCTCCCATCTAGGGAGGAGGTCAAGGAAGAAGAAGAAGAAGAAGGGGCCCTCTCTCCCCCTTGCTTCCGGTGGCGCCGGAGCGCTGCCGGGGGCCATCATCATCACCACGATCTTCACCAACACCGCCGTCATCTTCACCAACATCTCCATCACCTTCCCCCTTCTATATCCAGCGGTCCACTCTCCCGCAACCTGCTGTACCCTCTACTTGAACATGATGCTTTATGCTTCATATTATTATCCAATGATGTGTTGCCATCCTATGATGTCTGAGTAGATTTCCGTTGTCCTATCGGTGATTGATGAATTGCTATGATTGGTTTGAGTTGCATGTTTTATTATTGGTGTTGTCCTATGGTGCCCTCCGTGTCGCGCAAGCGTGAGGGATTCCCGCTGTAGGGTGTTGCAATGCGTTCATGATTCGCTTATAGTGGGTTGCGTGAGTGACTGAAACACAAACCCGAGTAAGGGGATTATTGCGTATGGGATAAAGGGGACTTGATACTTTAATGCTATGGTTGGGTTTTACCTTAATGAATCTTTAGTAGTTGCAGATGCTTGCTAGAGTTCTAATCATAAGTGCATATGATCCAAGTAGAGAAAGTATGTTAGCTTATGCCTCTCCCTCAAATAGAATTGCAATAGTGATTACCGATCTAGTAACATAGTCAATTGCTTAGGGACAATTTCACAACTCCTACCACCACTTTTACACACTCGCTATATTTACTTTATTGCATCTTTATCTAAACAGCCCCTACTTTTTATTTACATGTTCTTTATTATCTTGCAAACTTATCCTATCACACCTACAAAGTACTTCTAGTTTCATACTTGTTCTAGGTAAAGCGAATGTCAAGCGTGCGTAGAGTCGTATCAGTGGAAGATAGGACTTGAGAGAATATTTATTCTACCTTTAGCTCCTCGTTGGGTTCGACACTCTTACTTATCGAAAACTGTTGCGATCCCCTACACTTGTGGGTTATCAAGGAGACTATCATTTGAAGCACAAGAGCAAGGAGTTCATCATCAACACACCATTTGTTACTTCTTGGAGAGCGGTGTCTCCTAGATTGGCTAGGTGTCACTCGGGAGCCTCTGACAAGATTGTGGAGTTGAACCAAGGAGTTTGTACGGGCAAGGAGATCGCCTACTTCGTGAAGATCTACCCATAGTGAGGCAAGTCCTTCGTGGGCGACAGCCATGGTGGGATAGACAAGGTTGCTACTTTGTGGACCCTTCGTGGGTGGAGCCCTCCGTGGACTCGCGCAATCGTTACCCTTCGTGGGTTGAAGTCTCAATCAACGTGGATGTACGATAGCACCACCTATCGGAACCACGGCTCAAAAATCTCCGTGTCTCCAAATTGCGTTTGCACACTCCAATCCCATCCCTTTACATTCTTGCAAGTTGCATGCTTTACTTTTCGCTGCCATATACTCTTTGCATGCTTGCTTGATATGTATTGTGATTGTTAAACTTGTGCTAAAACTCCACTTAAACCTAAAGAGATTAAAAACTGCAACTTTGGTACATAGTGTCTAATCACCCCCCTCTAGACACCTCTTCTCGATCCCTTTCATCATGTCATTGTTCTTATTGCATTACTCCATTTTTCCATGAACTTAATACACTAGATGCATGCTGGATAGCGGTCGATGTGTGGAGTAACAGTAGTAGATTCAGGCAGGAGCCGGTCTACTAATAATGATCATTGCCTGGATATCGTCATAAGTATTTGTAGTTCTATCAATTCCCCAACAGTAATTTGTTTTCCCACCATTTGCTATTTTTCTCGAGAGAAGCCACTAGTGAAACCTACGGCCCCCGGGTCTCTTCTTTAATATATTTGCCTTCGCGGTCTATTTTCATTTGCTTTTATTTTTAGATCTATTAAACCAAAAATACTTTGATGCACTTTATTTTATTTGCAATCTATTTATCCAATCTATTACAACTTTCTCCCATCCACTTGCCAATTTCTAGCGCCGTTACCCGAAAGGGATTGACAACCCCTTTAACACGTCGGGTTGCGAGTATTTGTTATTTGTGTGCAGGAGATGTTTACGTTGTGTTGCGTGGTTCTCCTACTAGTTTGATAACCTTGGTCTCATCACTGAGGGAAATACCTACCGTTGCTATGCTGCATCATCCCTTCCTCTTTGGGGAAATACTGACGTAGTTTTAGTAGACATCAACAGGCATCAAGGATCTATTAGCTGCGGGTGGAGATGCTTGCACCAGGCTTTTCCATGTGAAAATGAGATCTCGCAGGCAGAAAAACTTCAATCACTCGATGGCCATCAGGAACAGGGTTGTTGCTGATCACGAGGAAAACGAGAAAGTTATCCATGATCACTGCCCTGGGGCTCTGGGTCAACATGAGTAAAGGAGCTGCACACTGAATTGGGATGCGATCGATGTTCCAGTGGTTAGCTCACTGGAGCTCGATGCTCCTTTCTCCATGGGCGAGGTCTGGCGGTGATCCTCGCCTCGCCAACTGAAAAGATGCCTGGGCCCGATGGCTTCACCGGATAACTCTTTCGCGTGTGCTGGTCGATCATCAAGGATGAGGTCATGGCTACGTTCCACAAATTCTATCAATTGGCTGGGCAGAATTTCTCTTATATCAACACAGCTCTAATTGTTTTACTGCCCAAAAAGGATGGTGCATCCGAGCTCAACCACTTTAGGCCAATCAGCCCAATTCACTCCGTGACGAAGTTGATCTCTAAGGTGTTGGTGCTCCGACTATCATCTGCCCTCAGCAGAGTGATCTATCTGGCGCAAACAGCTGTTCAGAAGGGGAAGTGCATTCATGACAGTTTTCAGTATGTTTAGGGTTGTGTCCAGATGCTTCATAGAGAGAAAAAGCAAGCTTTGTTCTTCAAATTTGATTTTTCACGGGCCTTTGATTCCATCTGCTAGGCCTACCTGCTTGAGCCGCTGCAGCGCACGAGGCTCTCATTGAGGTGGAGGGACTGGATCTCCCTGCTCCTCTCCTCGGCATCGTCCTCCTGCCAGCTCAACGTAACTCAAGGACCGGGGTTCTTTCATGCTTGTGGGCTCCGACAGGGCGACCCCTTGTCCCTGTTGTTGTTCATCGTGACAATTGACCCTCTGTACCGCATGTTGTACACTGCCGCCAGCCGCAGCATCATCGCGTGCTGCCAGGCCGGGGAGCTAGCATGTGCGTCAGCCTCTATGCTGACGATGCCCTCGTCTGTGCAAACTCGGTGAAAGAGGAGGCCGACACCCTGCTGGAGCTGCTGAACTTGTTCGGACAAGCATCGGGGCTGAAGCTGAACAAGGCCAAGTCCTCAGTGATTCCGATCATTTGCAACGAGCTTCTATCATCGGATGTGCTATAGGGTTTTGGTGGCCAAATTACAGATTTCCCCAGTACCTACCTAGGGCTATCGATCTCTCCCAAAAGATTGCGCCTGGTGAATTTTCAGTTCCTCATTGATAGAATCAAACAAGGCTGGTAGGTTGAAAGGGCAAACTGATGTCCGGGCGGGCCGATGCGTTCTTGTGTGTTCGGTGCATCTGCGCTTCCCACCTTCGCGCTCTCAGTGCTCAAGGTACCAAAGAAAACGCTAAAGGAGGTTGACAAGGTATGGCGCCGCTTCCTCTAAGCCTAGGAGGAGGCCTTGACGAGTGGCAAGTGCAAGGTAGCATGGAGCTTGGTGTGCTCATCGATGGAGAAGGGAGGCCTCGGCGTGCTCGACCTACATCGCTTAGGTTTGGCGCTCAGGCTGCTGGCTTGCCTGGCAGCATCCAGCGAGGCCATGGACGGCCTTTTCTCTGCCTTGCAATCAGAATGACCAGGATGCGTTCGCAAGGGCTACGAAGGTGCTGATCGGCAATGGCAGAACAACAATTTTCTGGAAGAGCTCCTGACTAGGTGACACACCCCTCTTCTCCTCCTTCCCGGGCCTATTCAAATACACCAGGCGCAAAAACTGCACGATGGCAAGGCGCTCGAAAATGATCTTTGGATTATGGACCTGCGCCAGGGCAACACGATCGACATCGCCACAGAGTTCCTCCAGATTTGGCACCGGATTCAGAGCTCGGGAACCATTCTCATCCAGCAGGTGGCTTTCTTAATGTCATTTGGAAAGCTTCACTACTGCAGGATGCTGCTAACACAACACTATGATCAGAGATCCTTTGACGAAACTGTGTGCGATGCATTAATCACAAACGGTGATGTAAAATAACCATCAAAAAAGATGCAAAATGTTTGCGATGAAAGATACATCAAACACGGTTCAGATTTTAGTTCCGTGTGCGGTGTGGGGCATACGATTCAGTTCAATTAACTGCTTGTAATGAGGCAGAACAAAAGAAACAGGCAGGCAGATGAAGGCGTGTGCGATATACGGCATACAGTTCACTCGGATAAACTGTTTGTGATGACGCGGAACAACAGAAACGGGCAACCATACGAAGTTGTGTGCGATATACGGCATACAGTTCACTCGGATGAACTGTTTGTGTTGAGCCAAGAGAACAGAAATGGTTCAACTTAACAAGATGCGTGTGATACGCGACAAATAGGTCTGTAATCTTAAACGTGTGGGAAGACCGATAACAACACAGACGATTCATGTTAACAAGCCGTGTGTGTTGTGAGCAAACGATTGCTGGTATACAATTGTGAGTGATTGATGAAAACATCAATGAGGGGTTCCATTTTTAGCCCGTGTGCGATGTGATTTTCTTTGTCCGCACAACATCTACATCTGTCTACAGAGCATCAACATATATACTTAAAAAGACAACATTGCATAACCAAATGAAGCATATAATTACACAAGTGACTTCACACATAACATTTCCACACACCAAAGTAAGCAATTACATGCATACTAAACTAGGAGAAACGAGGACCTAATCATCTACTTCTTGTTGCGACGACACTTGCCATTGCTCTGCTTCCGGCTAGATCCCTGGTCGTTTTGGGGAAGGAGGCACTTCCTCATGTCAACAATCCGCCTGTACATGTCATAGCTCGGGTACGCCTCCTTGGCCGCGTACACGACATGAGCTTTGTCGAGTTTCCCCATCTAGGCCGAGTGCCAGGCACGCTTGTCCTTGTTGCAAGAATCCTTCATGTCTCTATAGTAGGGGTTGATGATGGCCTCGGCGAGGTGAACCAGTGAGTCCTTCTCATGCTCCTTGCTGCCCCAGATCTTGTATTGGCCCTGGATGTTGACAAGATTCTGGCAGGTGATGCTCGAATTCTTGAGCACCTTTACATAGTTGGTGATGTCCACCATAGCGAACATGTAGTGGGGGCTGTTGACAAACCTGGCAAAATTCTCGCAAGGCCTTGTGGCCAGGCAGTAGTGGTAGATGAGGACGTGGTTGCGCACGCACGTCTGGGCGACGGCGACCTTGGGGCGAGATCCGGCATGAGCGCGGGTGTACTCGAGGTCGAACCCGACCACCTTGTACTTCTCCTCGGCAAGCAACAACTCCATGATGTGGATGGAGTGCTCCACCCATACCGGGTTGTTTGTGTACACCACCGACAGCTCCGTGGACCTTCCTGGGTGTCCACCACGGTATGCATGGTGAACTGCTGCTCGTCGTCGGCAGCCGCTCGGAGGCCATTGGAGCCGCGCAGGATACCCTGTAAGAATTTGTCCTGGTGGGTGTGCTTCTTGCAATGGTGGGGTGTGATCGAAAGGTTGAAGAGACACAAGGGTTAAATGGCCACTGTAATAAATGGGGGCCGGCCGGCCTGTAATCGTGACGTCTCGTCACGACATTCATAGCATAGGATTCCAATGCATGCTTGACAACACCGCACTGCATGCATTTCGTTTGACCACGCGTGGGCTCAAAAAGGCGCCAAATGTATCATCGGTGAACCTGTTCCTGGGCTACCGTGCAGTTTACCACGCAAGTTTCCCACCCGGCTAGTTTCTTCATGTGTCGGCTAGAAGAGAGACAAATCGTGGGTGTTTATTGGCAAAAAGCTTTGTAAAAACGAAGTGTGTCGAATGACTTCGGTCATAAGTTTACCCAGGGGTGATAAGGTCAAAGTTACACAAAAGGGTGATGATGGACACTCAAGTGCGATAATTAATTCTGCGCTCTATAGGGCACACGGTTGAAGAAACCAATTGTGTGCAATAATGTCGAAGACCGCAGTCGAGTTAGCTATACAGATCATGTGCTGTGAGATTGACAAGGTAAACATATTCAAGAATGGTTAATAAAATCTAATACCATTGCATATTAAGGTCAAAATAGTGCTACCAATATACGAGTCTCATACGATGTCATTTCAATGATTGTACCACAAAAGCTCGAAATATTACAAGGTTCAAGTTCTATAGTTTTATTGCTCAAATTCAAAGATTACAAGGTTCAAACTGATATTAGAAACAAAATTCAGCTCATCAGCTGCAAGCACTCTCGCTGATCCGCTGAACATGGATGCCAGAGAGGTTCAAACTAATATTACCACTTCTAAGTCTGGTTTCGAAACCTCATAATTTTTGCAAAGGGGTCAGCCACTGAGAAGTCCTGTATGGGGTTGACACGATGACTTCCGACTACTCTGTCATCTGAAGTTCCAAAATGAAATTCAACATTTTCGAAGCCTATTCCATTCTACCGCAGGCGCTGGCGCTGATCAACAAACCATTCACTTTTGCGAATTCAATGTAGGGAAAACCTCATTACCTTCAGCACCCTTGCTCTGACAACAAAGAACCTGGCGAATATAATCTCCAGTAAGGTCCCTCGGTAGGAGTTCAAAGTAATTTCTGAGAGATGCAGATCTAGGCATTCGACGTGATTGTTATATTGTATCACATTATCCACCACTGGCCTAATCTTATATGCAAAAGAGGAAAATGTGTTAGTGCCTACACGCAGGTTTGAACACTACTATAGGCCTATTTGGTTTGAAGGATTTGTAAAATGCACTAACATGCCATCTTCGATCTGACATGATTAACATGGGCATTTGATTACAACCTAGAAAAATCTAGCCTTCTTCACAAGAGGTTGGAGTGGATGAAAAGTTCCCTAGGAAAACTAGTACAAATGAATCCAAAGGAGAAATGCTTATGGATTGTAACCATATGGATCAAGCAACCAATATGGGGGGGGACATGTATGTACTAAGATCCTCCAAAAGAATCCTTCAGAAATCGTAGTACATTGTCATTGTAAACTTGGAAAGAGGTGTCACAAATTGAACTCCCTTCTAGTTAACATTTAACAGGAAAGGAACATCACCTCGATATATAGCTGCTACGTCTTGAGCTTGCGTTGGTTTTCCTTGAAGAGGAAAGGGTGATGCAGCAAAGTAGTGTAAGTATTTCCCTCAGTTTTTGAGAACCAAGGTATCAATCCAGTAGGAGGCTCCTCAAAAGTCCCACACACCTACACAAACAAACAAGAACCTCGCAACCAATGCAATAAAGGGGCTGTCAATCCCTTCACGGCCACTTGCGAAAGTGAGATCTGATAGAGATAATATGATAAGATAAATATTTTTGGTATTTTTATGATATGGATGGAAAAGTAAAGATGCAAATAAAAGTAGATGGAAAACTTATATGATAAAAGATAGACCCCAGGGCCATAGGTTTCACTAGTGGCTTCTCTCAAGATAGCATAAGTATTACGGTGGGTGAACAAATTACTGTCAAGCAATTGATAGAAAAGCGCATAGTTATGAGATTATCTAGGCATGATCATGTATATAGGCATCACATCTGTGACAAGTAGATCGAAACGATTCTGCATCTACTACTATTACTCCACACATCGACCGACTCCTGCCTGCATCTAGAGTATTAAGTTCATGAAGAATAGAGTAACACATTAAGAAAGATGACATGATGTAGAGGGATAAACTCATGCAATATGATATAAACCCCATCTTTTTATCCTCGACGACAACAATACAATACGTGCCTTGCCGCCCCTGCTGTCACTAGGAAAGGACACCGCAAGATTGAACCCAAAGCTAAGCACTTCTCCCATTGGAAGAACGATCAATCTAGTAGGCCAAACCAAGCTGATAATTCGAAGAGACTTGCAAAGATAACTTAATCACACATAAAAGAATTCAGAGGAGATTCAAATATTTCTCATATATAAAATTGATCATAAACCCACAATTCATCGGATCTCGACAAACACACTGCAAAACGAGTTACATCAAATAGATCTCCAAGAAGATCGAGGAGAACTGAGTATTGAGATTCAAAGAGAGAGAAGAAGCCATATAGCTAATAACTATGGACGCGAAGGTCTCTGGTAAAATATTCCCAACTCATATGAGAGGCCTTGGAGATGATGTAGAGGCCCTCCGTGGTCGATTCCCCCTCCGGCGGAGCGCCGACGAAGGCTCCAAGATGGGATCTCGCGGATACAGAAGGTTGCGGCGGTGGAATTAGGTTTTCGTGGTGCTCCTGGATGTTTTCGGGGTACGTGGGTATATATATGAGGAAGAGGTAGGCCGGTGGACGCTCGAGGGGCCCACGAGGGTGGGGGCGCGCCGGGCACCCTCGTGGCCACCTCATCTGTTTCTTGACTTCCACTCCAAGTCCCCTGGATTGCGTTTGTTCCAAAAAGATCGCTCCCAAAGGTTTCATTCCGTTTGGACTCCGTTTGATATTCCTTTTCTTTGAAACACTGAAATAGGCAAAAAAACAGCAATTCGGGCTGGGCCTCCGATGAGTAGGTTAGTCCCAAAAATGATATAAAAGTGTAGAGTAAAGCCCATAAACATCCAAAACGGGTAATATAATAGCATGGAAAAATCAAAAATTATAGATACGTTGGAGACGTATCAAGCATCTCCAAGCTTAATTCCTGCTCGTCCTCGAGTAGGTGATAAAAACAGAATTTTTGATGTGGAATTCTACCTAGCATAATTCTCAATGTAATTTTCTTTATTGTGGCATGAATGTTCAGATCCAAATGATTCAAAATAAAAGTTCATATTGATATAAGAAATAGTAATACTTCAAGCATACTAACAAAGCAATCATGTCTTCTCAAAATAACATGGCATTAGAAGGTTCATCCCTACAAAATCATATAGTTTGGTCATGCTCCATTTTAGTCACACAAGAATGCTCTCATCTTTTACACCCCCGATGACAAGCCAAGAAATTGTTTCATACTTAAGTAATCTCAAACTTTTTCAACTTTCACGCAATACATGAGCGTGAGCCATGATATAGCACTATGGGTGGAATAGAATATGATGATGGAGGTTGTGTGGAGAAGACAAAAAAGGAGAAAGTTTCACATTGGCGAGGATAATCAACGGGCTATGGAGATGCCCATCAATTGATGTCAACATGAGGATTAGGGATTGCCATGCAACGGATGCACTAGAGCTATAAATGTATGAAGGCTCAACAAAAGAAACTAAGTGGGTGCGCATCCAACTTGCTTGCTCACGAAGACCTAGGGCATTTTGGGGAAGCCCATCTCTAGAATATACAAGCCAAGTTCTATAATTAAAAATTCCCACTGGTATATGAAAGTGACAACAAAATGAGACTCTCTATATGAAGGACATGGTGCTGCTTTGAAGCACAAGTGTGGAAAAAGATAGTAACATTGTCCCCCTTTTTATTTTTAATTTTCTTTTCCTTTCTTTTCTTTCTTTTTCTTTTTTTTCTTCTTTTGGGCCCTTTTTTTCTTTGGCCTTTTTTTCTTTGGCCTTTTTTCTTCTTTTTGGCCTTTTTTTATAAGGGACAATGTTCTGATAATGATGATCATCACACTTCTATTTATTTACAACTCATGAGTTACAACTCAAAACTAGAACAAGATATGACTCTATATGAATGCCTCCGGTGGTGTACCGGGATGGGCAATGAATCAAGAGTGACATGTATGAAAAATTATGAAGGTGGCTTTGCCACAAATACGATGTCAACTACATGATCGTGCAAGGCAATATGACAATGATGATGCGTGTCATGAATGACGGAACGGTGGAAAGTTGCATGGCAACATATCTCGGAATGGCTATGGAAATGCCATAATAGGTAGGTATGGTGGCTATTTTGAGGAACATATAAGTAGGTTTATGTGTGATAGAGCGTATCGTATCACGGGGTTTGGATGCACCGGCGAAGTTTGCACCAACTCTTAAGGTGAGAAAGGGCAATGCACGGTACCGAAGAGGATAGCAATGATGGAAAGGTAAAAGTGTGTATAATCCATGGACTCAACATTAGTCATGAAGAACTCATATACTTATTGCAAAAATCTACAAGTCATTAAAAACCAAGCACTACGCGCATGCTCCTAGGGGGGTCGATTGGTAGGAAAAGACCATCTCTCGTCCCCGACCGCCACTCATAAGGATGACAATCTAAGAACACCTCATATTTCAAATTTGTTACACAACGGTTACCATACGTGCATGCTACGGGACTTGCCAACTTCAACACAAGTATTCTTCAAATTCACAATTACCCAACTAGCATGACTCTAATATCACCACATCCATATCTCAAAACAATTATCAAGTATCAAATTGATCATAGCATCCAATTCACTTCCTATGATAGTTTTTATTATACCCAACTTGGATGCCCATCATTCTAGGACCAATTTTATAACCATAGCAAATACCGTGTTGTTCTAAAAGACTCTCAAAATAATATAAGTGATGTGACGCCTGGATAATCAAGCTACAATAACCTCTAATAATGATGACACGTCACCACGATTACTGTTTCTAATCTCGCGTTAGTTCGAAAACTGATTCAAATTCAAATTCAAAGTAGAGGCAAACATCAAAAGCTTTCAAATATAAAAGCTAAAATGTTCAGTTTGTTCCAGATAATTCATAGGTCATTATGGTGGAGAAACCATACTTTTATAAAATGTTTAAATGCTATAAGATGAATAAAACAGTAGCGAAAACTTTTATTTAAATACTTTTAAATAATAAATAATTACAGAACTATTTTAGAATAGGTAGCTAGTTAATGTGGCAGTGGCATATTTGATAACATCAAATTAGGTGCCATTTTGGTATTTTGCTAAGACAAAAATAAAAGAAAACTAAGCTGAAACAGAAAAGAAATAAAATAAATAAAAGAAAAAAACATCACAAAAATGCAGAAAAGGAAGAGAACCCCCGGCCCATCTGGGCCATGTCCCAGCCAGGCCGGCCCAGCTCCTCCCTGGCCCAACCGGCCTCCCTTATTCCCCCACCCCAGGAAACCCTAACCCCCGAGTCACCCCACTCCCCACACACGATCCCCTCTGATCCCTTCCCGATTCAGATCGGGGGGAAATGCCCCTAACGCCGCCCGTCGCCGCGCCACCGCCTCCATCCTCCTTCGCGATGCCACCTCACCGGCGCCGCACCTCCCGGCCTCCTTCCGCTCCCTGATGCACCGCGTCGTCTTCCTCGATCTCCGCGCACGCTCCATCCATGGCCGCCCCGACCCTGTCTCCGGAACCACGTCGCCGTCACCGGAGGCCACCTCACCGGGATGCCAGCGCCGTCGTCCGCGGCCACCTCCACCCGCGCCCGACTTCGGCAACCGCCGCGCCTGGCCTACTCCCCGCGCCGGTCACAGCCTCGCCTAGTGCCGTCCTTGGCCGGTGGCACCCTGCTGCTGGCCTAGGCAATGCGCCCCGATGGACTGGCGCCCGTCACCCGGATCCGCCCGAACCAGCACGCCCGATCCAGTGGCCTATGGGCCACTGACAGCCGGGGCCCAGCCCCCAGAACGATTTAAAAATAAAAAAAAGAAAAAAAATAAGTTTTTTATAATTAATTAATTAGTGAAGTAATTAAGTTAATTAATCCTATATAATTAATCTGATTAACTTGTTAGTTTAATTAAATAGTAATTAGTTTAGCTAAACCCTAATTAAACTAATCAGAGAAGGCAGGTGGGTCCCACTGGACCCACACGTCAGTTTGACCAGTCATCACGTCTATTGACTGCTGATGCCATGATGATGTCAGCATACACTATTCCGGATAATGTTCAATTAAATTAATTAAATAAATTCCAAAAATGTTTTTAAACTTTAAAAATTAATATAAAATAATCCATAACTCGGATGGAAAAACTTTGTACATGAAAGTTGCTCAGAACGGCGAGCCGAATCCGAATACGCAGCCCGTTCGTCCGCCACACGTACCTAGCATAGTGAACCTGCAACATTTCACCACCGGTCCATCTGTCCGAAAGCGCGAAACACCGGGGATACTTTCCCAGATGTTTTCCCCCTTTCGCCGGTATCACCTACTACCACGTTAGGGCACACCTAACACCGTTACTTGTTATGTCATGCATCGTTATGCATCTGTTTGCATTGTATTCATTGTTTCTTCCCCCTCTTCTCTTCGGTAGACTACGAGACTAACGCCGCTGCTGGTGCACCAATCGACTACTGCCTTGACGACCCCTCCTTGCCAAAGCAACCAGGCAAGCCCCCCCTTGATCACCAGATATCGCCTATTCTTCTCTCTACTGCTTGCATTAGAGTAGTGTAGCATGTTATTGTTTGGTTAATCCTATTTTGTTGCATAGCCTGTCATTGTTGTTGCAGTTGTTGATACCTTACCCACAATCCTAAATGCTTAGTATAGGATGCTAGTTTATCATCAGTGGCCCTACATTCTTGTCAGTTTGCCTTGCTATACTATTGGGCCGTGATCACTCGGGAGGTGATCACGGGTATATACTATACATACATACATTCTATACAGATGGTGACTAAAGTCGAGTTGGATCGTTAAGTACCTGCAAGTGATTCCGATGTAGGGGCTGGAAGGACAGGTGGCTCCATCTCGGTAGAGGTGGGCCTGGGTTCCCGACGGCCCCCGACTGTTACTTTGTGGCAGAGCGACAAGGCAGGTTGAGACCACCTAGGCGAGAGGTGGGCCTGGCCCTGGTCGGCGTCCGCGGTTACTTCATAATAACATGCTTAACGAGATATTGGTATTTGATCTTAGTCTGGCCACTGACCTATACACACTAACCAACTATGCAGGAAAGATATGGGCACTCGACGTCGTGATATCAGCCAAAGCCTTCTTGACGTCAGCGACTGAGTGGCGCGCACCGGATTGGACCGTAGGCCTGCACTTGTATTAAGGGGGCTAGGTCTGCTTCCGGCTGCGTTCGCAACATGCAGGTGTGCAATGGGCGATGGGCCCAGACCCCTACGCGCATAGGATTTAGACCGGCGTGCTGACCTCTCTGTTGTGCCTAGGTGGGGCTGCGACGTGTTGATCTTCCGAGGCCGGGCACGACCCAGGAAAGTGTGTCTGGCCAAATGGGATCGAGCGTGTTGGGTTATGTGGTGCACCCCTGCAGGGAAGTTAATATATTCGAATAGCCGTGATCTTCGGTAACAGGACGACTTGGAGTTGTACCTTGACCTTATGACAACTAGAACCGGATACTTAATAAAACACATCCAGACAAGTTCCAGAGACATCCCGGTGATCGCTTTCCCACAGGGCGACGAGGGGAGGATCGCCGGGTAGGATTATGCTATGCGCTGCTACTTGGAGGACTTCAATCTACTCTCTTCTACACGCTGTAAGACAGAGGCTGCCAGAAGCGTAGTCTTCGATAGGACTAGCTATCCCCCTATTATTCTGGCATTCTGCAGTTCAGTCCATCGATATTGCCTCTTTACACATATACCCATGCATATGTAGTGTAGATCCTTACTTGCGAGTACTTTGGATGAGTACTCACGGTTGCTTTGCTCCCCCTTTTCCCCCTTTCCCTCTTCTTCCCGTATGCCGCAACCAGACATTGGAGCCCAGGAGCCAGACGCCACTGTCGATGATGACCCCTACTACACTGGAGGTGCCTACTACTACGTGCAGGCCGCTGACGACGACCAGGAGTAGTTAGGAGGATCCCAAGCAGGAGGCCTGCACCTCTTTCGATCTGTATCCCAGTTTGTGCTAGCCATCTTATGTCAACTTGTTTACTTATGTCTGTACTCAGATATTGTTGCTTCCGCTAACTCGTCTATGATCAAGCACTTGTATTCGAGCCCTCGAGGCCCCTGGCTTGTATTATGATGCTTGTATGACTTATTTATGTTTTAGAGTTGTGTTGTGATATCTTCCTGCGAGTCCCTGATCTTGATCGTACACATTTGCGTGCATGATTAGTGTATGATTGAATCGGGGGCGTCACAAGTTGGTATCAGAGCTGACTGCCTGTAGGAATCCCCCTTCCACACTCCTTCGCTGAAGTTGAGTCTAGAAATTGCAAAGCTTTTTACTAACTTGGCTGTGCAGCTTACGGGCCCACGTTGCCATTGGGTGGTATTAGGATCTTTTACTCCTCTACCTTTACTCTGGAACTCTGATCTCTCCTCTATTCGGGTTAAATTGTTGGGACATTTACATTTATGCCCCTAATTTGCGCCCACTCTCAGATTTACCCCTAAATTTTTGATGTGCTCAAATTTGCCCCTAAAAAGCATTTTAAGTCGAAGAAATGCCCTTCCATCTGGTCAAAGTTGTTTGACCAAAACTTTGAAAATTCGTAACAAATTCATACGAAGTCAGAAAAATGCAAATAAGATATCCAAATGTTCATACAAACATCACCTATATGTGCATGTCATTTACATTCCTCACGTACATGTGCATTTATTTGCATTTACCCTAAATTGTTTTTTAATGTTATAAACCCTAAAAAGCTTTAAAGAGTGTTTTTGTCATGAACGTAAATGACATGTGCATATAGGTGTTGTTTTTATGAGCATTTTGATATCTTATTTTGCATTCTTCTAAGTTCATATGAATTTGTTATGAATTTTCAAAGTTTTGGTCAAAAAACTTTGACCAGATGGAAGGGCATTTCTGTGACTTAAAATGCTTTTTAGGGGCAAATTTGAGCACATCAAAAAGTTAGGGGTAATTTTGAGTAGTGGGTCCGAGTTAGGGGCACAAATATGAATGTCCCTAAATTGTTTTGCTAACTCTAACTCTAGGTTCTCATAACTATTTCTCCCGGAGAGCCCTCATTCCAGAAGATCACCTGCTTCATCAGAAGATTCTGAGGATATCCCTCGATATTTTCCCGAGACCCTTGTGCTCATCGCCTTTGCAATCCACTGTCACCGATATATCCCTATGGATATCTGTATGCACTTGTCATTCTCATGATCATTCCTCGTCGCTCTTGTTGTTACAAGATGCCTCGAACTATTCTTCGTTGCCCCAAGAATCCTTTGTGTTTACTGTCTTGCAGTTTTATTTCGCATGAAAACCCTTACGGGTTTTTCCTCACATTTATCGAGGATCTGTTTTTGTCAATTGTTCGTGTGTCTCACAAAATTCTTCGGAATACTTTTCGATTTTTCGAAAATCCTATGCAGCCTGTTATTCTTGAAATTCTTACCTGCTTGCATTATGGTTAATTCCATATGACTAGTAGTCCTCGATAACATCCCTTGTCTTAGTCATTTTGAGCCTATTGATTCAATATGTGCGGACGCACGCAGTCATCAGGTTATCCTTTTTAAAATTATCTTTCTGACTCAGACATCATCCCGGACATGAGTTGGTTCTCGGCAATTCAAACCTTTATTGATTGTCCCACTAAGTGTTTTCAACTTATCCATCCTTGATCAAAGCGTCTGCTTCTGATCCTTTGTTTTGGAAACCATAATTTCTTTCTATTTAAGCATCAGACTAATCAGGTGATTCTTGAATTTGATGCCTCTGCATTCTTTCTTCCTCTGAGTGAGTACCGATACTCACATCAGCTCCGTTGTGGATCGCCCGATCCATTGTTGGATTTGTATCCGACAGTGTCCTTCATATTCAATCACCTTGTGAGTTCTTCCCCTGATACATAATGCCTTTGGTAAATTGTATCCTCTGCTTGGCCAACCATTCTATGCTTTCAAGCTTGTGCATTTACTTTTGAAACTTGTGATATATGTTACTAAGATGCCCGATGGGTTGGACCTATGCCTTCCCCTAATCCGTGAGAACCCGAAAGTTTTCACAAGTCATACTCTTTCGGTGTTCTACCAGATATAATTCCAACACTACAGTTATATCAAAGCGAGAGGTGAATGAAATGATATGCATTAAAGAAGTGGGAGTCGACCTTGAACTTTGTGTTCATGCCCTTGAAAATGATGTAGACCGTCTTGGAAGCTTCTTGCAAAATGATTATCCAGATGTATGATTCTTTTGGTAGTCTTGAAATTGATTCCTTACAGTTATGGTTCCGACCATGCTGTCCTGATCTGATATATCTGGCGGGAATTCATTCCAGTGCCTCGTCTATTTTTGGCAAGGTTGAAGTATCTACTATCATAGGTCAATGACCCGGTTCTACCTCTATTTTGATCCACCTTCGAGTATTACCCCCCGTATCTCGAGGATATCAACCCACTACACTACATCTTATGAATTTCTGATGAATTTGTACCTTTCCCCGTCATTGTCACTCCACGGGTTCTGGGTTGTCAACCGAGAACAGCGGTTAGTGAATCGAATCACTGTTGTGATTCAATACTCTTAGTACTTTGTTGTTGAGAAGTTTAATACTCCATCATGTCATTTCTAGCCTTATCGGCTACATCATTATCGTGCTAAATTTAACTGTGCTCCATGGTTCTTCTTCCCGGAGCACAAAATTTTGACGATGAGCTAATCTTACATTGATCTTCCTCATCATATCATTTCGCCTTGAACAACGAGCTTGGTTTCGAGTTTGTGTCATACCTAGGGTTCCAATAACCTTTTGCTTCATCATTCCTTTGACTTGATGTCATCGCCGATCGATTACATCTTCATGGAATATCTCGACAAATGTGTCGGATCACCTTCAACACTTTGACTTCTTCCGATATGTCAACAATGTTCATGATGAGAAATACCATCCTTGCCCTCGATGATTTTTATTGTCATCGACAACACCCTTAACTTCCTTTCATCGTGAACTTGTCCACATTATGAATACAACTTGCTCTCTAGCTAGTGTTGTGTTCTGCCTTGAAGTATTACTGTCTTTTATGTCAAGAATGTTGTGGGGATTGCTCCACCTCTTAGAATTTCTCGGTATGATGATACTTCTCACCATCACCATTCTTCCTTGGACACCGTGTTGTTTTTAACCAGGATACCAATATACTGACGATGCTGTTTGAGTTCTGTACTTCTAGCAACCCTATTGCTTTGAAGTTAACGATTGACAGTTCATTCTTAGATTGTTGGTTATTGAATCGTCACTCTAACATTGATCTTGCTGCCTAAGGTCATATTTTGGGCACACCTTTCAACTAATGATTGATTGTGTATGTTTTCCTAGAGCATACACCATTATATCATTTGAATTGACAAGTGTCATCTTCTTGTTCACATTATTGTGGAAATCCATCCGTTTGGAATTCTTGATGAATTGTCGCTGAGCCCATCAGCCACCTTCTGATCCCCTCCTTGGTTTAATGATGAACTATTGTTTCAGGAACCCGCTCCCATAGTTCATTTCTCGAGAATCTTGCAATGTCATTTCATCGATTTGTGTTGCACCTTTTCTTCTCAGACATCCTAAGTCTGAGGTATCATGACACCAATCGGATCTGAATCTCGGTCAGATATGATGGTTGGGACAACTTTCCAGTAGTTATGATGTTGGTCCTTTGATGACCCGCTAATATGATGTCATGCCTAGCACGCCCCCCCGGCTGGAGGACCTATCATTATAATTTCGTTTGCAAGGATAACCATTCTTCCTGGAGGAAATTGTAAGACTTATTTTATAAGTTGCTCCTGATGGATCATTTGTGTATCCAAAGTCTGGCCCTTTATTGGAACACCATATCATTGCTACCTCGAAGCATGACTATGATACCCCGCTCATCAACAAGAACATTGGAGGCGCGATACTAAATGTTTCTTTCTTAATTATCCTAACACCGTTGTACGGGGTAATGCCATGAAAATTCTCTCCCATTAGCTAAATGATTTTCTACATTATATCCTGTCATGGATATGATGCTATGCTTGTCCTTGGGAAGGATATACCCCTGAATTATGTGTTTACACACATTTTTCTTTCCATTGTTCTGATTAAATCTGATAAACACTTTTCCCTTTCCATTGGTTTGATTAAACCCTTTCTATGATCTGATATAAGTAGTAATAATTCCCTGCTTGTGCAAACACCTCGGTGTACAACTCTGTCAGTAAGACCCTATTACTATTGTTGATGACATTACGGTAACCACCGATGTACGAGAACTTTGCCTATTGGTCCGCCTCGTTTCAATGAGCAGGAAAATGGTTCTCTTCGTCCCTCGCAGTAGGTACCAATGTTGTTACTGGCATATAACGGACAAGCTAACCTCTGACATGCCTTGCTTACATGATCATGCAAGACGTCATCGCCGTTCCTACTTTTAACCCACATGGTGGGCACATAACCCACAGTTCCACAGGATTGAAACCTGACTCTCATGTACACCCTGTTTCCAAAGATATTCCTCACGCTTGGCTTTGTATGTAATTCACGAGCCACCTTCCGTGTGATCCGCAGTTCTGGTATTAAGCACAATACTTAATTCTGTTGCTCTGAACCCCTTTCACACTCTGTTTCAGGCAACGAACAATTGCCTGCCAGCTCGAAACTTCCCATAATACCTCCTTACTTTTCTCTCGATATTTTCAGAGGTTTCAATTCGAGAGTTACTTTCCACCTCCTTCCCCGATCTTATCTACCAGATAGTCAACCTTGCCGAGGTCCGTTCTCCCGGAATGCTCCCCCTTTATTCTTTCATAAGTGCGATGAAGACCCTCAAGAAAGGATGCCGACTTCATCATGATGCATTGGAATAAAGAATTGAAGACATCAACGAAAGGGATTAACTTCTTTGAGAAGAGCAGCCAAGACTGACAAGATCCGTTAGAAATTCGTAACTAGACCTTCCCCCTCTCTACCTCTTAAATCTCGGGACGAGATTTCTTGTAGTGGAGGAGAATTGTGACGCCCGGATAATCAAGCTACAGTAACCTCTACTAATGATGCCATGTCACCTCGATTACTATTGTTAATCTCGCGTTAGTTCGAAAACTGATTCAAATTCAAATTCAAAGTAGAGGCAAACATCAAAAGCTTTCAAATATAAAAGCTAAAATGTTCGGTTTGTGCCAGATAATTCATAGGTCATTATGGTGGAGAAACCATACTTTTATAAAACGTTTAAATGCTATAAGATGAATAAAACAGTAGCGAAAACTATTATTTAAATACTTTTAAATAATAAATAATTACAAAACTAATCTAGAATAGGTAGCTAGTTAATGTGGCAGTGGCATATTTGATAGCATCAAATTAGGTGCATTTTGGTATTTTGCTAAGACAAAAATAAAAGAAAACTAAGCTAAAACAGAAAAGAAATAAAATAAATAAAAGAAAAAAACATTACAAAAATGCAGAAAAGGAAGAGAACCCCCGGCCCAACTGGGCCATGTCCCAGCCAGGCCGGCCCAGCTCCTCCCTGGCCCAACCGGCCTCCCTTATTCCCCCACCCAAGGAAACCCTAACCCCCGAGTCACCCCAATCCCCCCCCCACACGATCCCCTCCCCTCCCTCCCTGATTCAGATTGGGGGAAATGCCCCTGACGCCGCCCGTTGCCGCGCCACCACGCATCCATCCTCCTCCGTGACGCCACCTCGCCGGCGCCGCACCTCCCGGCCTCCTTCCGCTCCCTCGCGCATCGCGTCATCTTCCCCGAGCTCCACGCGCGCTCCATCCATGGCCGCCCCAACCCCGTCTGCGGAACCACATTGCCGTCGCTGGAGGCCACCTCACCGGTATGCCAGCGCCGTTGTCCTCCCCTGCGTCGCCGTCGTCCGCGACCACCTCCACCCATGCCTGACTTCGGCAACCGCCGCGCCTGGCCTACTCCCCGCGCCGGCCGCGGCCTCGCCAAGTGTCGTCCTTGGCCTGCGACACCCTACTGCTGGCCTGGGCAATGTGCCCCGATGGGCTGGTGCCCGTCACCCGGATCCGCCCAAACCAGCGCGCCCGATCTAGTGGCCTATGGGCCACTAACAGCCGGGGCCCAACCCCAGAACGATTATTTTTAAAAAATAAAATAAAAAATGAATGAATAAAATTTATAATTAATTAATTAATCAATTAGTGAATTAATTAAGTTAATTAATCCTATTTAATTAATCTAATTAACTTGTTAGTTTAATTAAACAGTAATTAGTTTAGCTAAACCCAAATTAAACTAATCAGAGTATGACAGGTGGGTTCCGCTGGACCCACATGTCAGTTTGACCAGTCAACACCTCTGTTGACTGCTGATGCCATGATGACGTCATCATACACTATTCTGGATAATGTTGAATTAAATTAATTAAATAAATTCTATTATGTTTTAAAACTTTAAAAATTAATATAAAATAATCCATAACTTGGATGGAAAAACTTTGTACATGAAAGTTGCTCAGAACGGCGAGCCAAATCCGAATATGCAGCCCATTCGTCCGCCATGCGTACCTAGCATAGTGAACCTGTAACATTTCACCTCCGGTCCATTCGTCCGAAAACGCGAAACACCGGGGATACTTTCCCGGATGTTTTCCCCCTTTCGCCGGTATCACCTACTACCGTGTTAGGGCAAACCTAACACCGTTACTTGTCATGTCATGCATCGTTATGCATATGTTTGCATTGTATTCATTGTTTCTTCCCCATCTTCTCTTCGGTAGACCACGAGACTGACGCCGCTGCTGGTGCACCGATCGACTACTGTCTTGATGACCCCTCCTTGCCACAGCAACCAGGCAAGCCCCCCCTTGATCACCAGATATCGCCTATTCTACTCTCTACTGCTTGCATTAGAGTAGTGTAGCATGTTACTGTTCGGTTAATCCTATTCTGTTGCATAGCCTGTCATTGTTGCTACAGTTGTTGATACCTTACCCGCAATCCTAAATGCTTAGTATAGGATGCTAGTTTATCATCAGTGGCCCTACATTCTTGTCAGATTTCCTTGCTATACTATCGGGCTGTGATCACTCGGGAGGTGATCATGGGTATATACTATACATACATACATTCTATACAGATGGTGACTAAAGTCGGGTTGGCTTGTTGAGTACCCGCAAGTGATTCCGATGTGGGGGCTGGAAGGACAGGTGGCTCCATCTCGATAGAGATGGGCCTGGGTTCCCGATGACCCCCGACTATTACTTTGTGGCGGAGCGACAGGGCAGGTTGAGACCACCTAGGCGAGAGGTGGGCCTGGCCCAGGTCGGCATCCGCGGTTACTTCATAATAACACGCTTAACAAGATCTTGGCATTTGATCTGAGTCTGGCCACTAGCCTATACGCACTAACCAACTACGCGGGAAAGATATGGGCACTCGATGTCGTGGTATCAGCCGAAACCTTGTTGACGTCAGCGACTGAGCGGCACGCGCCGAATTGGACCGTAAGCCTGTACTTGTATTAAGGGGGCTAGGTCTGCTTCCGGCCGCATTCACAACATGCAGGTGTGCAATGGGCGATGGGCCCAGACCCCTGCATTCATAGGATTTAGACCGGCGTGCTGACCTCTCTATTGTGCCTAGGTGGGGCTGCGACGTGTTGATCTTCCGAGGCCGGGCATGACCCAGGAAAGTGTGTCCGGCCAAATGGGATCGAGCATGTTGGGTTATGTGGTGCACCCCTGCAGGGAAGTTAATCTATTCGAATAGCCGTGATCTTCGGTAACATGACGACTTGGAGTTGTACCTTGACCTTATGACAACTAGAACCGGATACTTAATAAAACACATCCAGACAAGTTCCAGAGACATCCCGGTGATCGCTTTACCACAGGGCAACGAGGGGAGGATTATGCTATGCGCTGCTACTTGGAGGACTTCAATCTACTGTCTTCTACATGCTGCAAGATGGAAGCTGCCAGAAGCGTAGTCTTCGATAGGACTAGCTATCCCCCTATTATTCTGGCATTCTGCAGTTCAGTCCACCGATATTGCCTCTTTACACATATATCCATGCATATGTAGTGTAGATCCTTGCTTGCGAGTACTTTGGATGAGTACTCACGGTTGCTTTGCTCCCCCTTTTCCCCCTTTCCCTCTTCTTCCCGGATGCCGCAACTAGACGTTGGAGCCCAGGAGCCAGACGCCACTGTCGATGATGACCCCTACTACACTGGAGGTGCCTACTACTACGTGTAGGCCGCTGACAACGACCAGGAGTAGTTAGGAGGATCCCACGCAGGAGGCCTGCGCCTCTTTCGATCTGTATCCCTGTTTGTGCTAGCCATCTTATGGCAACTTGTTTACTTATGTCTGTACTCAGATATTGTTGCTTCCGCTGACTCGTCTATGACCGAGCACTTGTATTCGAGCGCTCAAGGCCCCTGGCTTGTTTTATGATGCTTGTATGACTTATTTATGTTTTAGAGTTGTGTTGATCTTGATCGTACACATTTGCGTGCATGATTAGTGTATGATTGAATCGGGGACGTCACAAGTGAAGCATGAGAGATCAACAATTTCTACAAAACTAAACCACCACCGTGCTCTAAAAGATATAAGTGAAGCACTAGAGCAAAACTATCCAGCTCAAAAGATACAAGTGAAGCACATAGAGTGTTATAATAAATTCCAATCAAGTGGGTTTCTCCCAAAATATGTGTACAACAAGGATGATTGTGGTAATTTAAAAAGCAAAGACTAATATCATACAAGACGCTCCAAGCAAAACACATATCATGTGGCGAATAAAAATATAGCTCCAAGTAAAGTTACCGATAGACGAAGACGAAAGAGGGGATGCCTTCCGGGGCATCCCAAGCTTAGGCTTTTGGTTATCCTTGATTATCTTGGGGTGCCATGGGCATCCCCAATATTAGGCTCTTGCCACTCCTTATTCCATAGTCCATCAATTCTTAACCCAAAACTTGAAAACTTCACAACACAAAACTCAACAGGAAATCTCATAAGCTCCGCTAGTGCAAGAAAAAAAACCCACCTAATAAGGTACTGTAATAAACTCATTCTTTATTTATATTGGTGTTACACCTACTGTATTCCAACTTCTCTATGGTTCATACCTACCGATACTAGCCATAGATGCATCAAAATAAGCAAACAACACACGAAAAATAGAATCTGTCAAAAACAGAACAATTGTAGCAATCTGTAACTTTAGAATAATTATGGAACTCCAAAAATCCTATCAAAATAGGAAGTCCTGGGAAATGTTTCTATTGATCTAGAGAAAAAAGAATCAACGCAGAAGCACGTTTCTGTGATTTACTAAAATTATTTTCGTGCACGCACAAGTTTCTGTTTTTTAGCCGAATCAAATTAACTATGACCATAGGTTATCCTATAGGTTCTACTTGGCACAAACACTAATTAAAAAATGAAAACACATCTAAACAGAAGCTAGATGAAATATTTATTACTAAACATAAGCAAAAAGTAAGAAACAAAAATAAAATTGGGTTGCCTCCCAACTAGCGCTATTGTTTAACGCCCTTAGCTAGGCATAAAAGCGAGAATAGATCTAAGTGTTGCCATCTTTGGCATTCAATTCATAAGTAGCTCGCATGATAGATTCATAAGATAATTTAACATTCTTTCTTGAAAAGTTTTCTATGCCTTTCCTTAATGGAAATTGGAATCTAATATTCCCTTCCTTCATATCAATAATTGCACCAATCGTTCTAAGGAAAGGTCTACCAAGAATAATAGGACATGAAAGATTGCAATCTATACCAAGAACGATAAAATCTACGGGCACATAATTACTATTTGCAACAATAAGAACATCATTGATCCTTCCCATAGGTTTCTTAATGGTGGAATCCGCAAGGTGCAAGTTTAAAGAGCAATCATCAAAATCATGGAAACCTAGCACATCACATAAAGTTTTCGGAATCGTGGAAACACTAGCACCCAAATCACAGAAAGCATATCACTCATGATTTTTAAATTTAATCTTTATAGTAGATTCCCACTCATCATAAAGTTTTCTAGGTATAGAATCTTCCAACTCAAGTTTTTCCTCATCAGATTGCATCAAGGCATCAACAATATGTTTGGTAAAAGCTTTATTTTGACTATAAGCATGAGGAGAATTCAACACGGATTGCAACAAGGAAATACAATCTATTAAAGAACAATTATCATAATTAAATTCCTTGAAATTCAAGATAGTGGGTTCAATGCTATTTAAAGTCTTGACCTCTCCAATCCCACTTTTACCAAATTTAGCATCAAGATCTAAAAACTCCAAATCATTGGGATGCCTTTTAACTAAAGTTGAATCTTCTCCACTATGATAATAGGCAACACATCAATAACTTTTAGATCTTCATCATTATTTTCATGGAAACTAGAAGAACACACTTTTACAAAGCAATCTTTCTTAGCACGCAACCTAGCGGTTCTTTTCTTACACTCATCAATGGAAATTCTCATAGCTTTGAGAGACTCATTGATATCATGCTTAGGAGGATTATATCTAAGTTTCAAAGAATCAACATCAAGCGAAAGCCTATCAACGTTCCTAGCTAAATCATCAACTTTAAGCAATTTTTCTTCAAGCAAAGCATTAAAATTCTTTTGAGAGATCATAAATTCTTTATCACTATTCTCAAAATCAGAAAGAATCTTATTAAAATTACCATACGAATTATTGTAGGAATTTCCATAATTATTAGAGGAATTACTAGGGAATGGTCTAGGATTAAAGTTTCCTCTATAAGCATTGTTACCAAAATTATTCCTACCAACAAAATTCACATCCATAGATTCATTATTATTCTCAATCAAAGTAGAAAAGGCATATCATTAGGATCAATAGGAGCACTCTTAGTAGCAAACAATTTCATAAGTTCATCCACCTTTCCACTCAAAACATTAATTTCTTCTATAACATGCACTTTTTTACTAGTAGATCTTTCGGTGTGCCATTGAGAATAATTAGCCATAATGTTATCAAGTTGTTTAGTAGCTTCTCCTAACGTGATTTCCATAAAAGTGCCTCCTGCAATTGAATCAAAAAGATTTCTAGAAGCAAAATTCAACCCGGCATAAAAAATTTGTATGATCATCCATAAGTTCAAACCATGAGTAGGGCAATTGCGAATCATTAATTTCATTCTTTCCCAAGATTGGGCAACATGCTCATGATCAAATTGTTTAAAATTCATAATATCGTTCCTAAGAGAGATGATCTTAGCGTGAGGAAAATTCTTAGAGATAAAAGCATCTTTGCATGTATTCCATGAATCAATACTATTCTTAGGCAAAGACGAAAACCAACTTATAGCATGATCTCTAAGTGAAAACGGAAATTACTTCAATTTAACAATATCCTTATCCGTATCTTTATTATTTTGCATATCACACAAATCAACAAAGTTGTTTAGATGAGTAGCGGCATCTTCACTAGGAAGGCCAGAGAATTGATCTTTCATAACAAGATTCAGCAAAGCAGCATTGATTTCACAAGACTCAACATCATTAAGAGGAGAAATCGGAGTGCTAAGGAAATCATTATTATTGGTATTGGAATAGTCACACAATTTGGTATTATCTTGTGCCATCGCGACAAGCAATCCAACACACAAACAAACAAAAAGGC
Source organism: Triticum aestivum (assembly GCF_018294505.1). NCBI lineage: Eukaryota > Viridiplantae > Streptophyta > Magnoliopsida > Poales > Poaceae > Triticum > Triticum aestivum. The sequence continues at coordinate 498,940,746 of NC_057810.1, forward strand.
AAGCAAAAGAGAGAGGAGATTGGGAAAGAGATGGCGAATAAAACGGCTAGGGTGAAGTGGGGGAGAGGAAAACGAGAGGCAAATGGCAAATAATGTAATGCGAGGGAAATGAGTTTGTGATGGGTACTTGGTATGTCTTGACTTGAGCGAAGACCTCCCCGGCAACGGCGCCAAAAATCCTTCTTGCTATGCCTTGAGCTTGCGTTGGTTTTCCTTGAAGAGGAAAGGGTGATGTAGCAAAGTAGCGTAAGTATTTCCCTCAGTTTTTGAGAACCAAGGTATCAATCCAGTAGGAGGCTCCTCAATAGTCCCACGCACCTACACAAACAAACAAGAACCTCGCAACCAACACAATAATGGGGTTGTCAATCCCTTCACGGCCACTTGCGGAAGTGAGATCTGATAGAGATAATATGATACGATAAATATTTTTGGTATTTTTATGATATAGATGGAAAAAGTAAAGATGCAAATAAAAGTAGATGGAAAACTTATATGATAAAAGATAGACCCGGGGGCCATAGGTTTCAGTAGTGGCTTCTCTCAAGATAGCATAAGTATTACGGTGGGTGAACAAATTACTGTCGAGCAATTGATTGAAAAGCACATAGTTATGAGATTATCCAGTCATGATCATGTATATAGGCATCACGTCCATGACAAGTAGATCGAAACGATTCTGCATCTACTACTATTACTCCACACATTGACCGACTCCTGCCTGCATCTAGAGTATTAAGTTCATGAAGAACAAAGTAACACATTAAGAAAGATGACATGATGTAGAGGGATAAACTCATGCAATATGATATAAACCCCATCTTTTTAGCCTCGACAACAACAATACAATACGTGCCTTGCCGCCCCTGCTATCACTGGGAAAGGACACCGCAAGATTGAACCCAAAGCTAAGCACTTCTCCCATTGAAGTAAAGATCAATCTAGTAGGCCAAACCAAACTGATAATTCGAAGAGACTTGCAAAGATAACTTAATCACACATAAAAGAATTCAGAGGAGATTCAAATATTTCTCATAGATAAACTTGATCATAAACCCACAATTCATCGGATCTCGACAAACACACCGCAAAAAGAGTTACATCGAATAGATCTCCAAGAAGATTGAGGAGAACTTTGTATTGAGATTCAAAGAGAGAGAAGAAGCCATCTAGCTAATAATTATGGACCTGAAGGTCTGTGGTAAACTACTCACAACTCATAGGAGAGGCCTTGGAGATGATGTAGAGGCCCTCCATGGTCGATTCCCCCTCCGGTGGAGAGCCGGCGAAGGCTCCAAGATGGGATCTCGTGGATACAGAAGGTTGCAGCGGTGGAATTAGGTTTTCGTGGTGCTCCTGGATGTTTTCGGGGTACGTGGGTATATATAGGAGGAAGAGGTAGGTTAGTGGATGCTCGAGGGGCCCACGAGGGTGGGGGGCGCGCCCACCCCAAGGGGCGCGCCGGGCACCCTCGTGGCCGCTTGGTCTATTGCTTGTCTTCCACTCCAAGTCCCTTGGATTGCGTTTGTTCCAAAAAGTTCGCTCCCGAAGGTTTCATTCCGTTTGGACTCCGTTTAGTATTCCTTTTCTTCAAAACACTGAAATAGGCAAAAAAACAGCAATTCGGGCTGGGCCTCCGGTTAGTAGGTTAGTCCCAAAAATGATATAAAAGTGTAGAGTAAAGCCCATAAACATCAAAAATGGGTAATATAATAGCATGGAACAATCAAAAATTATAGATACGTTGGAGACGTATCAATAGCTTCTCCAGGCACGGAAAGCATCTCAGGAAACTCACAACTTGCTCCACGTTGGGGCCGATAGATTCTAGTGCCAAGACCTTCACTATGTACAGTTTCAGGGTCAAGCTTGTTAGAATCATTTTCTGGATGACAGCCGAACATACATCTTCAAAATTAGAAATAATGTTAATTTGTAGAAGCAGAGGTAGAAGGCGGCTGTTGTACCTAAACAGGTGTGGATCCAATAACAAGTTCGGAGTATTTTTCAGATGAGTAGCCCACCACTATCAAATTTGATGCAGAAATGACACTGATTCTTGTTGGACCTTTTTGATCAACTACAAGTAATCTCTCAAGTGCAGGTGTGTCCTCAGTGACCATACTGTGGTACACATCTTGTGATGTCTTCCTGCCGCACCAGCAACACACATAAATAGTCTGGATAGTCATGTAGGTGATGTGGAAGCTACTCAACCCATTGATCGCCTGAGGACTAAGGTTCTCGAGTGCAGTACATCCATGAAGCAGGCGCTCCATGTCACCATTTGGGAGGCAGACCATGACGAGATCGAGGTGATTCAGTCGTGGTAGAATAAGAGCTGGAGCGTCATTAAGGGGGATGGCAGTTCCTGAACTTGGCAATGCGCAGCATGGGTGCGAGGTGGAGCGCGGATGTTGGCAACGAGCGCATATTCCCATCATCAAAAATGAGCTCCTCGAGCTGATCTAGGGAGGGGGATCAGAACCAGTCATCAAGCTTGCCTCGGTCCTTGCCATTGGAATGGAACTTGCCCATTCTAAGTCCTCTGGTTGGGAGGACATTGAGGATGAAGAAGAAGATGACACTATGGAGAATTACAATTCAGACTGATACACATGGCGAAGATGTTGACGCTGAGGGGATCGGGAGCAAAGAAATGGCTCCTCTCCTCTCCCACCTACTCCACGCCCCTCACCATGGATCTAGCCATTGATCCTCACCATGGAAGGCCTCCTACACTGGAATTTCAACCCTGGCCTTGTGGTGGCTGATCAGGTACGTCGTCGGTTTGGAGAAATGGTCCACTTTTCTCCATCATGCCCTACCAAGGAATTTTTATTGGTGGTTTCATTCTCTTCGGCATCCTTCCCTCTTTCTGAGGAATCTGTGGGTGTGGCTCTTCAATGTTGCATTGGTGGTCATCACAAAGGTTTTAAGGTCTCTTGAACCAATGAGAGGTCCTTTCGGTTATCTGTGGTTGGTAACAAAGTTGGTCATTTTAGCCATGGCCTTAAGGATCGTATTTGGCCAGATTTCATTTGCCATTTCCACTTGTTCAATGGCCGTTTCAACGGATTTAAGCATTTTGATTCTCAGTGGCATGCTAATGAAAGGTTGGAAACTATTGCTAGTCGTAGCCCAATGGCATTTTAAGGGCTCTGATCTGGCTTCTTCCAAGGAGTTATGCAAATTTGGTCTCACTCCACTTACATCCATGGATTTGAATGACAAGCATAGCCATGAAGCTTCATGTTCATCCATGCCTTCCCCAGCTCGGGCATCTCCGACCAATTGCACACCTATCATGCATCCATCTTCGGGAAATAACCAATGCTTAATTGATACACAGGAGCATTTATTGCTGATTGGCAATTTTCGGTTTCCTTATACTACCACTTACCCCCAATCGCCACAATGTTTTCTTTCTTCGGCATTCAAAAACGCTCCGCAACACATGTCCTGGCCACCGTTGTTGTCTGATACGTCTCCAACGTATTTATAATTTTTTATTGTTCCATGCTATTATATTACCCGTTTTGGATGTTTATGGGCTTTACTTTACACTTTTATATCATTTTTGGGACTAACCTACTAACCGGAGGCCCAGCCCAAATTGCTGTTTTTGTGTGCCTATTTTAGTGTTTTGAAGAAAAGGAATATCAAACAGAGTCCAGTCGAAATGAAACCTTCGGGAGCGATCTTTTTGGAACAAATGCCTACCAGGAGACTTGGAGTGGACGTCAAGCAACAAACGAGGCAGCCATGAGGGTGCTCGGCGCGCCCCTTGGGGGTGGGCGTGCCCCCACCCTCGTGGGCCCCTCGAGCGTCAACCAACCTACTTCTTCCTCCTATATATACTCCCGTACCCTGAAAACATCAGAAGCGACCACGAAAACCTAATTCCACTGCCGCAAGCTTCTATATCCGCGAGATCCCATCTTGGAGCCTTCGTCGGTGCTCCACCGGAGGGGGGATCGACCACGGAGGACCTCTACATCATATCCAAGGCCTCTCCTATGAGTTATGAGTAGTTTACCAAAGACCTTCGGGTCCATAGTTATTTAATTCTTCTCTCTCTTTGATTCTCAATACAAAGTTCTCCTCAATCTTCTTGGAGATTGATGTAACTCTTTTTGCGGTGTGTTTGTTGAGATCAGATGAATTGTGGGTTTATGTTCAAGTTTATCTATGAGAAATATTTGAATCTCCTCTGAATTCTTTTATGTGTGATTAAGTTGTATTTGCAAGTCTCTTCGAATTATCAGTTTGGTTTGGCCTACTAGATTGATCTTTCTTGCAATGGAAGAAGTGCTTAGCTTTGGGTTCAATCCTGCGGTGTCCTTTCCCAGTGACAGCAGGGTCAGCAAGGCATGTATTGTATTGTTGCCATCGAGGATAAAAAGATGGGGTTTATATCATATTGCATGAGTTTATCCCTCTACATCATGTCATCTTTCTTAATGCGTTACTCTGTTCTTATGAACTTAATACTCTAGATGCAGGTAGGAGTCGATCGATGTGTGGAGTAATAGTAGTAGATGCAGAATTGTTTCGATCTACTTGTCACGGACGTGATGCCTATATAGATGATCATTCCTAGATAATCTCATAACTATGCTCTTTTCTATCAATTGCTCGACAGTAATTTGTTCACCTACCGTAATACTTATGCTATCTTGAGAGAAGCCACTAGTGAAACCTATGGCCCCCGGGTCTATCTTTTATCATATAAGTTTGCCATCTACTTTTATTTGCATATTTTACTTTCCAATCTATATCATAAAAATACCAAAAAATATTTATGTTATCATATTATCTCTATCAGATCTCACTTTCGTAAGTGGCCGTGAAGGGATTGACAACCCCTTTATTGTGTTGGTTGCCAGGTTCTTGTTTGTTGTGTAGGTGCGTGAGACTTTTGAGGAGCCTCCTACTGGATTGATACCTTGGTTCTCAAAATCTGAGGGAAATACTTACGCTACTTTGCTGCATCACCCTTTCCTCTTCAAGGAAAACCAACGCAGTGCTCAAGAGGTAGCAAGAAGGATTTCTGGCGCCGTTGCCGAGGAGGTCTTCGCTCAAGTCAAGACATACCAAGTGCCCATCACAAACTCATATCCCCCGCATTACATCATTTGCCATTTGCCTCTCATTTTCCTCTCCCCACTTCACGCTTGCCGTTTTATTCGCCCTCTCTTTCCCAATCTCCTCTCTCTTTCGCTTGCCTTTTTGTTTGCTTGTGTGTTGGATTGCTTGTCACGATGGCGCAAGATAATACCAAATTGTGTGACTTTTCCAATACCAATAATAATGATTTCCTTAGCACTCCGGTTGCTCCTCTTAATGATGTTGAGTCTTGTGAAATCAATGCTGCTTTGCTGAATCTTGTTATGAAAGATCAATTCTCTGGCCTTCCTAGTGAAGATGCCGCTACTCATCTAAACAACTTTGTTGATTTGTGTGATATGCAAAATAAGAAAGATACAGATAAGGATATTGTTAAATTGAAGTTATTTCCGTTTTCACTTAGAGATCATGCTATAAGTTGGTTTTCGTCTTTGCCTAAGAATAGTATTGATTCATGGAATACATGCAAAGATGCTTTTATCTCTAAGAATTTTCCTCACGCTAAGATCATCTCTCTTAGGTACGATATTATGAATTTTAAACAACTTGATCATGAGCATGTTGCCCAATCTTGGGAAAGAATGAAATTAATGATTCGCAATTGCCCTACTCATGGTTTGAACTTATGGATGATCATACAAATTTTTTATGCTGGATTGAATTTTGCTTCTAGAAATCTTTTAGATTCGGCCGCGGGAGGCACTTTTAGTGAAATCACGTTAGGAGAAGCTACTAAACTCCTTGATAACATTATGGTTAATTATTCTCAATGGCACACCAAAAGATCTACTAGTAAAACAGTGCATGCTATAGAAGAAATTAATGTTTCAAGTGGAAAGATGGATGAACTTATGAAATTGTTTGCTACTAAGAGTGCTCCTATTGATCCTAATGATATGCCTTTGTCGACTTTGATTGAGAATAATAATGAATCTATGGATGTGAATTTTGTTGGTAGGAATAATTTTTGTAACTATGCTTATAGAGGAAACTTTAATCCTAGACCGTTCCCTAATAATTACGGTAATTCCTACAACAACTCTTATGGAAATTTTAATAAGATTCCCTCGGATTTTGAGAATAGCGTTAAAGAATTTATGATCTCTCAAAAGAATTTGAATGCCTTGCTTGAAGAAAAAATGCTTAAAGTTGATGAATTGGCTAGGAACGTTGATAGACTTCCGCTTGATGTTGATTCTTTGAAACTTAGACCTATTCCACCTAATCATGATATCAATGAGTCTCTCAAAGCTATGAGAATTTCCATTGATGAGTGCAGAGAAAGAACCGCTAGGTTGCGTGCTAGGAAAGATTGCTTTGTAAAAGCGTGTTCTTATAGTTTCCATGAAAATAATGATGAGTGGGAACCTACTATAAAGATTAAAATTAAAGACCATGAGTGCTATGATTTGTGTGATTTGGGTGCTAGTGTTTCCACGATTCCGAAAACATTATGTGATATTCTAGGTTTCCTTGATTTTGATGTTGCTCTTTAAACTTGCACCTTGCGGATTCCACCATTAAGAAACCTATGGGAAGGATCAATGATGTTCTTATTGTTTCAAATAGGAATTATGTGCCCGAAGATTTTATCGTTTTTGATATATATTGCAATCTTTCATGTCCTATTATTCTTGATAGACCTTTCCTTAGAACGATTGGTGCAATTATTGATATGAAGGAAGGGAATATTAGATTCCAATTTCCATTAAGGAAAGGCATGGAACACTTACCTAGAAAGAAAGTTAAATTACCTTATGAATCTATCATGCGATCTACTTATGAATTGAATGCCAAAGATGGCACTACTTAGATCTATCCTCGCTTTTATGCCTAGCTAGGGGCGTTAAATGATAGCGCTTATTGGGAGGCAACCCAATTTTATTTTTGTTTCTTGCTTTTTGCTTATGTTTAGTAATAAATATTTCATCTAGATTCTGTTTAGATGTGTTTTCATGTTTTAATTAGTGTTTGTGCCAAGTAGAACCTATAGGATAACCTACAGTGATAGTTAATTTGATTCTGCTGAAAAACAGAAACTTTTGCATGCACGAAAATAGTTTTATTAAATCACATAAACATGCTTTTGCGCTGATTCTTTTTGCTGTTGATCAATAGACAAATTTCCCAGGATTTCCTATTTTGGTAGGAGTTTTAGAGTTCCATAAGTATTTGAAAGTTACATATTGCTACAGACTTTTCTGTTTTTGACAGATTCTGTTTTTCGTCTGTTGTTTGCTTATTTTGATGCATCTATGGCTAGTATCAGGGGGTATGAACCATAGAGAAGTTGGAATACAGTAGGTTTAACACCTATATAAAAAAATAATGAGTTAATTACAGTACCTTATGTGGTGGTTTTTCTTTCTTGCACTAACGGAGCTTATGCGATTTCCTGTTGAGTTTCGTGTTGTGAAGTTTTCAAGTTTTGGGTAAAGATTTCATGGACTATGGAATAAGGATTGGCAAGAGCCTAAGCTTGGGGATTCCCATGGAACCCCAAGATATTCAAGTATAACCAAAAGCCTAAGCTTGGGGATGCCCCGGAAGGCATCCCCTCTTTCGTCTTCGTCTATCGGTAACTTTACTTGGAGCTATATTTTTATTCGCCACATGATATGTGTTTTGCTTGGAGCATCTTGTATGCTATTAGTCTTTGACTTTTAGTTTACCACAATCATCCTTGCTGTACACACCTTTTGGGAGAAACCAACATGATTTAGAATTTATTAGAAGTCTCTATGTACTTCACTTATATCTTTTGAGCTAGATAGTTTTGCTCTAGTGCTTCACTTATATCTTTTAGAGCACGGCAGCGGCTTTATTTTGAAGAAATTGTTGATCTCTCATGCTTCACTTATATTATTTTTAGAGTCTTTTAGAACAGCATGGTATTTGCTATGCTTATAAAATTGGTCCTAGAATGATGGGCATCCAAGTTGGGTATAATAAAAACTATCATAGGAAGTGAATTGGATGCTATGATCAATTTGATACTTGATAATTGTTTTGAGATACGAGGATAGTGATATTAGAGTCATGCTAGTTGGGTGATTATGAATTTAAAGAATACTTGTGTTGAAGTTTGTGATTCCCGTAGCATGCACGTATGGTGAACCGCTTTGTGATGAAGTTGGAGCACAATTTATTTATTGATTGTCTTCCTTATGAGTGGCGGTCGGGGATGAGCGATGGTCTTTTCCTACCAATATATCCCCCTAGGAGCATGCGCATAATACTTTGTTTTCAATGGCTTGTAGATTTTTGCACTAAGTATATGAGTTCTTTATGACTAATGTTGAGTCCATGGATTATACGCACTCTCACCCTTCCACCATTGCTAGCCTCTCTTGTGCCGTGCAACTTTTGCCGGTACCATACACCCATCATATACCTTCCTCAAAACAGCCACCATACCTACCTATTATGGCATTTCCATAGCCATTCCGAGATATATTGCCATGCAACTTTCCACCGTTCCGTTTATTATGACACACATCATCATTGTCATATTGCTCTTGCATGATCATGTAATTGACATCGTATTTGTGGCAAAACCACCTTCATAATTCTTTCATACATGTCACTATTTATTCATTGCATATCCTGGTACACCGCCGGAGGCATTCATATAGAGTCATATTTTGTTCTAAGTATCGAGTTGTAATCTTGAGTTGTAAGTAAATAAAAGTGTGATGATCTTCATTATTAGAGCATTGTCCCAAGTGAGGAAAGGATGATGGAGACTATGATTCCCCCACAAGTCAGGATGGGACTTCGGACTTTAAAAAGAAAGAAAGGGAAAGGCCAAATAAAAAAAAGAGAAAGGCCAAATAAAAAAAATGAGAGAAAAGAGAGAAGGGACAATGCTACTATCCTTTTTACCACACTTGTGCTTCAAAGTAGCACCATGATCTTCGTGATAGAGAGTCTCCTATGTTGTCACTTTCTTATACTAGTGGGAATTTTTCATTATATAACTTGGCTTGTATATTCCAATGATGGGCTTCCTCAAAATGCCCTAGGTCTTCATGAGCAAGCAAGTTGGATGCACACCCACTTAGTTTCTTTTGTCGACCTTTCATACATTTATAGCTCTAGTGCATCCGTTGGATGGAAATCAATACTCACTCACATTGATATCTATTAATGGGCATCTCCATAGCCCATTGATACACCTAGTTGATGTGAGACTATCTTCTCCTTTTTTGTCTTCTCCACAACCACCATTCTATTCCACATATAGTGTTATGTCCAGGACTCACGCTCATGTATTGCGTGAAAGTTGAAAAGGTTTGAGATTACTAAAGTATGAAACAATTGCTTGGCTTGTCATCGGGATTGTGCATGATTAAATACTTTGTGTGATGAAGATAGAGCATAGCCAGACTATATGATTTTGTAGGGATAACTTTCTTTAGCCATGCTATTTTGAGAAGACATGATTGCTTTATTAGTATGCTTGAAGTATTACTATTTCTTTTGTCAATATGAACTTTTATTTTGAATCATTTAGGTCTGAACATTCATGCCACAATAAAGAAAATTACATTGAGGATTATGCTAGGTAGCATTCCGCATCAAAAATTCTGTTTTTATCATTTACCTACTCGAGGACAAGCATGAATTAAGCTTGGGGATGCTTGATACGTCTCCAACGTATCTATAATTTTTGATTGTTCCATGCTATTATATTACCGTTTTGGATGTTTATGGGCTTTACTTTACACTTTTATATCATTTTCGGGACTAACCTACTAACCGGAGGCCCAGCCCAAATTGTTGTTTTTTTGCCTATTTCAGTGTTTCGAAGAAAAGGAATATCAAACGGAGTCCAATCGGGATGAAACCTTCGGGAGCGATCTTTTTGGAACAAATGCCAACCACGATACTTGGAGTGGACGTCAAGCAATAAACGAGGCAGCCATGAGGGTGCCCGACGTGCCCCTTGGGGGTGGGTGCACCCCCCACCCTCGTGGGCCCCTCGGGCATCAACCGACCTACTTCTTCCTCCTATATATACTCCCGTACCCTGAAAACATCAAAAGTGACGATGAAAACCTAAATCCACCGCCGTAACCTTCTGTATCCGCGAGATCCCATCTTGGAGTCTTCGCCGGTGCTCCGCCGGATGGGGAATCGACCACGGAGGACCTCTACATCATCTCCAAGGCCTCTCCTATGAGTTGTGAGTAGTTTACCACAGACCTTCGGGTCCATAGTTATTATCTAGATAGCTTCTTCTCTCTCTTTGATTCTCAATACAAAGTTCTCCTCAACCTTCTTGGAGATCTATTCGATGTAACTCTTTTTGCGGTGTGTTTGTCGAGATCCGATGAATTGTGGGTTTATTATCAAGTTTATCAATGAGAAATATTTGAATCTCCTTTGAATTCTTCTATGTGTGATTAAGTTATCTTTGCAAGTCTCTTCGAATTATTAGTTTGGTTTGGCCTACTAGATTGATCTTTCTTGCAATGGGAGAAGTGCTTAGCTTTGGGTTCAATCTTGCGGTGTCCTTTCCCAGTGACAGCAGGGGAAGCAAGGCACGTATTGTATTGTTGCCATCGAGGATAAAAAGATGGGGTTTATATCATATTGCATGAGTTTATCCCTCTACATCATGTCATCTTTCTTAATGCGTTACTCTGTTCTTATGAACTTAATACTCTAGATGCAGGCAGGAGTCGATCGATGTGTGGAGTATTAGTAGTAGATGCAGAATCGTTTCGATTTACTTGTCACGGACGTGATGCCTATATACATGATCATGCCTAGATAATCTCATAACTATGCGCTTTTCTATCAATTGCTCGACAGTAATTTGTTCACCCACTGTAATACTTATGTTATCTTGAGAGAAGCCACTAGTGAAACCTATGGCCCCCGGGTCTATCTTTTATCACATAAGTTTGTCATCTAATTTTATTTGCATCTTTTACTTTCCAATCTATATCATAAAAATACCAAAAATATTTATCTTATCATATTATCTCTATCAGATCTCACTGTCGCAAATGGCCGTGAAGGGATTGACAACCCCTTTATTGCGTTGGTTGCGAGGTTCTTGTTTGTTTGTGTAGGTGTGTGAGACTTTTGATGTAACATCCCAAAATTCTAAATTTTGGAATGTTATAATAAATAGATAGATTTGACTGATTGTTTGATTGATTGTCTGAAAGTGAGTGAATTCGAAACCTTTTTGAAAGTTAAATGAGAGGGAATAAAAGGACTTTCCCAAACTTTCATTTTTGCATTTTATGCTCTCCGTGAATTCAAATACCTTTCATCACAAAACCCTGGAGAGAAGATGACATGACTTCTTCCATTTATATAAATGAAAAGGGGGTGTTGAAAATATTTGAATTTCATTTGGAAATATTCCAATTCTGAAACTTTATGCGACTCAATGATTTTCACGAGAGAAGATAAAATGACTTCTTCAAATTATATGAAATATGAATTGGGAGTTTCAAAGAATTAAATTCAAAGTTCTTTTAAATTTATTTTCAATTTGGAATGTTATATATAAGATCATCATGCATATCTTATTTTTCTTGCATTTTGGTCGATCCTAGAAATTTCACGCAACTCAAGGACCTTCGGAGAGAGTTGGAGATTTCGTTATTTTCATATTTGAGTTCTCTCAAATTTTGAAAAGAGGATCATTTGATTTATTTATTTTTATCTTCAATAATTTTTCCAATATCCAAAAATATGAGAGAGGGAATAATATGACTTTCCCAAATTTAGGAAAATGAAGATTTAATAAATAGATCAAATTTTGTTTGCCGGAGTTTTATTCGCATTTTATTTGGATAGGGAAAAACATGCATGTTTTCAAAAATTGCTTTTTAGGTCCGGAGAAAAGTTCATTTTGTTCGGCTCATTTTTAGGAGTCGGGGAAAATTTACTTTATTAATTTTGGAGTTCGTTTAGATTTTTTTTTATTTTTCTGCGCGCGAGACCGTTTTTTAAAAAAAATAAAAAAAAAATCCTGCAGCGGCTTGGGCCAAAGGCCCAAGCCGCCAAGAGGCCAAGCGGCCAAGAGGCCAAAGCTAGCGCGCGCACCAGGGAGCCAGGAGCCGCCGCTTCCTTCTTTTGCCTAGTCCTGGTAGGACTCTTGTCCTATGTTCGTTTATTCCGTATCTATTTCTAGATCTTTTCCTCTTGTTTCCTAATCCTAGTCTATTTCTTGTCCCCTACCCCAAGCAAAACCCTCCCCTCCCCAATATAAATACCCAAGCACCCCCCCTCTAACACATCAAACCAACACCTCTCCTCTCCTCTCCTCCACACCACACCACGCCGCCGCCCCACACCGCCCCAGCGCCGCCGCCCCACCACCGCCGCCCCTCACCAGCGCCTTGCCTACACCGCCGCTGCCGCTTGCCACCGGCGCCGCCAAGTGCCGCCTCCGCACCTTGCCGCTGCTGTCGGAGCCCCTCGTCGGAGACCTCGCCGGAGGTAGCCCCGCGCCGCATCTCTTCTTTTCATCGGATCGTTTTCTTCTAATCGTTCTGATTATTTTCTTCTCTTCTAATTCGTTTTCTAGATTGATTTTTCATTTCGGTTTTCTTCTCCGAAACCCTAGATCCAATTCGTTTTCTTTTCCGATTTAGTTGCCCTTGGACCGTTCGCCGGACCGTTCGTCCTAACGAACGTGATCACCGGATTCTTCTAGGTTAACGAACGTCCGTTCGTTTAACCGTTCTTCTTTTTCTTTTCGTCGGATTTATTCCACGATTGCGATCTCAGATCCGATCTTCGTTCTAGTTTATCTTCTCGCCCGTTTATCAGAATCAGGTGATTCAAGCGCCTAGAGTTTCGTCTCGAAATCGTCGTTCCGTCTAATCAACTTAAACAAGTTTTCGCTACTGTAAAATTTTGACCTAGTTTCAACTTGCTAGAACCGAGTTGTTTTCTTCCGCCGTTTGTTTTCCGTCGTTTGTTCGGTTCATTCTTTCTTTGCAACCGGAGTTCTTAAGTTGAACTTTCTGGTTCGTTCTCTCGTTCGAGTTTTACTTGTGCATTAGATGAGTACTTATTGTGTGGTTACTATTGCTTTCTTACGATAGATTGATCGGAGTGTGACGAGTAGATCTATCACAAGTTTTGAGTGCGAATCATCTTCATCAACATTACAGGCAAGTTCACACTTTGATCATACCTTTTCTACAACCCAGTTTTATTGCATTAGATCAATCCTCACACATTGCATGATTAGGATCTAATTAAATTGTGGGATGGGAAGTAGATGAGGTAGTACCTATTACCTGTATTACTTATGAAACCTTTGGGAGTTACTTCTACGTTTGCTTATTATGCCATGCTATGCTAGTAGACGTGGATTGGGTGAGTGATATCCATGACAGATGTGAGATTGATAATTAATGGTTTATCTAAGGTGGCAACCTAACACACATCTGGGCGGATTGAGGCACCTAGAGTTCCCAGGACTTGCCTGTTTTTATTGGACCGCCACCCAGGCCCAAAGGGATCATGAGATTATTCATGCTAGTAACTTACGTGTGCAGCCACAAGCCATTATGGGCTCTGGCATAGTTGACTAAGTCGTGCGAACTCTTATAGTGGTGGACTAGCAGATGTAGGGGATGTAGGTGTACCGGTCCACCCATCGTAAGGTGCAAGCGCTTCTGAAAGACTGTGTCTCGGTCATCCGTTTCTCAAACACCATGTAGTGTGAGGAACCAAACAGAGGCGATCGAGTCTTGTGGGCAAAAGTGCGCAAACCTCTGCAGAGTGTATAAACTAATCATGATTAGCCGTGTCCCCGGTTATGGACATCTTGAGTATCTAGTACTTGAATATCATGTGAATCTCAACATGTTACTCTAATTAATATTGTTGGTTTTTAATGAGTACTTTTAATTGGGATTGAGGATGCTGTCAACCATTCTCAATGTTTCACAACCACCATGATAGTTAAATAAATGTATTCCTTTGCAGTAGGGAAAAACTGGCTTTTCGCAAAACTGTAACCATAGAGCTTTCCACCAGCCATACATGCATGTAGTATAGCTTATTCTTTCATTACTCTCTATGTGTTACATTGCCAGCATATTCCATGTGCTGACCCATTTTTGGGCTGCAACTTTTCATGTTGCAGACTTTTCAGACGACGAGTAAGTGATACGTTAGGGTTACGATTTCCTATACTCAACTCTGCCGTTGGTGTTGATGGGAATCCACAACCTTGTTGCTTCCGCTATATTATGGATTGAGGTAATAGTATTTACGTTACTTTATACATGTGATTTACCTCTGTTATAAATCCTTCGAGTACTGTGTGTGTCAGCATACCGATCCAGGGATGACACGAAAGCACAGAGACTTGATCCATTCGGGTCGGGTCGCTACATTTGAGGAGCCTCCTACTGGATTGATACCTTGGTTCTCAAAAACTGAGGGAAATACTTACGTTACTTTGCTGCATCACCCTTTTCTCTTCAAGGAAAACCAACGCAGTGCTCAAGAGGTAGTATTGTCCAAGGCCCACATCGCCGATTTGTCGCGGGCAGGATATGACAATAATGAACTTGCTGATCTTATAAATTGTTGAGGCGTGCTTTGTGCCAAATGTTCGCAATGGGGTCATCATAAACATAATTTCCGTGCAAGGATTATCTCCCTTAACTGTTCTGCCCCGGGTCACAAAGGTTTTAATTGCCCTGCTCGACATAATTCTTCCACTGGAGGCAATTCTTTTATGGCAGATGCTATTAATGATTCAGTCAAATCAAGTCATCCTAGGCATCAAATGAATCCTTCCTTACTGGCTCAAGCTTGCCCCTCCACGTTTCCAAGGAGCCAATTCCCCTCCACCATTCGATGCATCTTGTGTGGCCACTATGGACACCTGGGGCCCCACTGTTGGCGGCGACGGTGGGCGCAACGGTGGCAATGGAAGCCAAAACACAACTCCACCACCCTTGATGCCTCACATTCGCCCTCCCTGTCCACCTCACTTCCTAATTCTGCAGAGCACTCTGCTCTATCTGTGCCACCACCAAAAACCCCCACCATTACTGCTCCCACCACCACCACTGCTCGCTCCGCCGCCCTCGCCTCCACCATGGCCAACTTTCTGGTGAATCCGATCCCCTTCCTCCCCGCGGGTTGGTCTATATCGCCGGTCCTGCTGACAAAAAGGTGCGGGCAGACATGGCGGTCAATCCAATCCCCCCGCTCAACAACAATTTCCTCGCCATTGCGGAAGCCAGCCGATTTGTTCCTCTGCATCTTCAGGAGGGGCTCCGCAACACCATTGAGGGTCTTCTGCATGAATCAGGGCTATACACCATAGATTCATCTGACCACCCGCTCGGTGTTGGTATGTATGCTGTTGCCAACTCTTTCATCCGGGACACCGCAGTCAATACCACCTTTCAGTGAGATGATGAGGATCTGGTAGTTTCTTTTGTCCGCCACAATGCTGCCCTCAACATGCGCAACACTACTTGGAGGCCTGAAGTTTGGTTGATGTACATTGGCTTCCCTGACGACTATGAGACTGATTTCTATCTCCAGCGCTCAGTAGATGATTATGGTAGATTGGTCTCCTGGAATAGCCCAAACCTGGATTGTAGTGTGGTTCTCATCAAGGTTAGGGTTATTCATATGCGCCTGATCCCCAAGAGCATAGTTGTTCGTCAGTTAGGTGGAGACAAGGCCTGTTGGATTGCTGCAGTTTGCATTTTGCATGGTGCTGATTGGAATGCTCATGACCTAGAGGTCCCAGTAGCTGATGAGGAGCCGCCCCCGGCAAATGGTATCCCTCACCCTATGTTTGGCGATGGGCTCACTGCAGAACAACTTTACCAGCAGCAGCTTCAGAATTGGCTTATTCAAAATGGTGTGGGCAATGACTAGGCACCACATAATTCTCCTCAGCAGGATGGACCTCATAATGCTCAATGGGATCCTTGGCCTTATCCCCCTACTCCTCAAATGCCTGCTACTCTGGTGAACTTTCAGGCTTGGCTTGCTGCTTAAGGTCTACAGGTGCAAGATGGAATTCTTCCTGAGGATAACCTGTCCGACAGTCTGAATTCTGCTTGGCTGGAATCCAGCTCCAATGCCAGCTCTCAGGGATCCTCTTCCATGAATGCTATGCAGACCAGTACTTTGTTTGTGGCACCTCCTAGACCACAGAATATTATCAATGTGGATGTGGCAATCACTGCTAGATCTCTATAGGTTAGCATATCTGTTGAGGGAAACGAGCTCACCACTGTGTTGGCTTCTGAATTGATCCCCCGCAATATCTTCACTGAATATTTATCAAGATCAATCCTGTCTGTTGTTGCTGCTTATGGGCCATGGAGCTCTGGTTATGGCTTACCTCCTTTGGAGTTGCAGGTGACAGCTCCCAGATCATTTCTTCAAGTGGCTGACAATGATATTACTCATCTGGCGTGTTTTACTGCTGGAATATACAACACTGAACCTACCTCCTTGGTCCAGATCTTGGAAATCCCTCCTGATCAAGCTGTTCCTGTCATGCCTGCTTTGTTGCTCACTGGCTCTTCTGAATCTACTCAAATGACACCTGACAGTGACTTTGAAGTGGACTCCAGCAATGCTTACACTTTGGCTGATGGCCTTGCTGTTTCCGAGGTTGGCTCACTTTTGGCGCCAACGGTTGATTTGAATGATGGGCCTCCTCTTGCTTTGCTTCAACCCATGGATGGTGAGCCTGAGTTGGGCCTAGCCAAGGTGCTTTCTGATGTCCCTAGACCGTCCACCACTCGTCCATGCCGCTCCAAGTGCAAGGCTCCACTGGTGACCACTAAAGTGTGTCGCATCACCAGATCAACAAGGTTTGATGGCTTCAGAGTGCCTCAAATTACTGATGTGCGCGTAACCTCGTCCAAAGTAAAGCCAAGGGTGATTCCTTCTGCTGCCGTTGGGTCGTCTGAGCCAGTGGATCAACCACCACCACCGACCCCTCTTTGCTCCATGCAAGACATCAGCATCAACCGCTGTGCAGTCCCCCCCAGGAGCTCGCTGATGCTGCGATGTTGGCTCGGATGCTGTGCCCACCAACTGCACCAGTGTGGAGGAGGAATCTCCTTCTTCTTCTTAATTTCTGAGTTTACCCATGCCGCTCCTGTGTAACTAGAATGTCTTGTGTTGGAACATTCGTGGCTTAAATTCAGACAACAAACTTTTCGCGCTATCTAATGCGATTGAAGTTAGTGGGTGTGCTATCGTTTGCCTGCAGGAAACTAAAAAACATGTCGTCGACCTAGCTTTTGTTAAAACTTTTTGCCCCAAGCGCTTTGATAAGTTTGCTACATTCCTTCTCATGGTGCTTCGGGAGGTATTCTCACTGTTTGAAATAGCTCCATGTTTTCTGGCAATGTTATTTTTCAGGAGGATTTTTCTCTAGGCATTCAGTTCACTAGCACACTATCTGCACAAGCTTGGACACTTTTCAATATTTTTTATGGCCCTTGCTCTGGCCCTGCTCGGGACACCTTCACACAATGGCTTTATGATAGGGACATTCATACGGATTAAGATTGCCTTTTCCTGGGAGACTTTAATTACATTCGTGGTCCCGAGAACCGCAATAAACCAGGTGGCGATGTTAATGACATGTCAACTTTCAGTGATATCATCCGAAAGCATAACCTTGTTGAACTACCCATTAAAGGAAGGCTATTTACATGGAGTAACATGCAGCAGGACCCCCTTCTCGAGCAACTTGATTGGTTCTTCATGTCACTTCACTGGACACATGTTTATCCCAACACTTTGGTTAAACCTCTATGCAAGCCCACGTCTGATCACATGCCTTGTGTTATAACCATAGAGACAAAAATACCACGTGCCTAACTATTTTGCTTTGAATCCTATTGGCTTCTTCGTCCTGGTTATGGACGTGGTTAAGAAACTTTGGGACCGCCCTGTCCGTTCTGACAATGCTACCACGATTTTGTGTCATAAGTTCAAGCTCCTAAGACAAGAGTTAAAATCTTGGAGTAAAAATATCTCCCGTCTTTCTGAAAGTGCAACTATCCCTAGGTGGTTTTGATAATTCGTAACAACATATAGCTCATTGAGCTAACATTATTTCGAGATAAATATTTCAGGAAAAGCTCAATGAATGGCATGGCATGGATGAGAAAAGTGGACCCCTCAAAATACTAAGGATAAAAGGATTGGCTCAAGATCAAAGCTCAAGACTCTACATTTTATATTTTAGTGATCCAAGATCACATTGAGTCTATAGGAAAAGCCAATACTATCAAGGAGGGATGAGGTGCTTCTTAATGAGGTTCTTACTTCATAGTGCTTAGTGATATGCTCCAAAACCCTCAACTACTTTCCCACATCCACATATGACCTAAACCTAAAGTCTAACTTGGCCCCACCGATTCTTTCCATCCGGTGCCACCGAGTTCAGATGTCATAGCCACTGCCACAAACCCTAGGCAAATCGGTCTCACCGATAGGGATCTCGGTCTCACCGAGATGGGATTGTAATCTCTCTGTTTCCCTTCGTAACATTTCGGTACCACCGATATGAGCGATCGGTCCCACCAAGATTGCAATGTAAACTCTCTGTTTCCCTTTTGTAACATTTCGGTCCCACCGAAATGAGCGAACCGGTCCCACCGAGTATACCTGAACAACTCTCTGGTTAGCATATTACAAAAATCGGTTTTACCGAGTTTGTGTAATCGGTCTCACCAAGATTACGTCATGCCCTAACCCTAACCATATCGGTCCCACCGAAAATCTAACGGTCACTAGGTTTACTGAATCAGTCAGACCGAGTTTCTCAATTCGGTCCCACCAAGATTGGTAAATTGCATGTAACGGTTAGATTTTGTGTGGAGGCTATATATACCCCTCCACATCCTCTTCATTCGTGGAGAGCCATCAGAACAAACCTACACTTCCAACTTACCATTTTTGAGAAAGAACCACCTACTCATGTGTTGAGACCAAGATATTCCATTCCTACCATATGAATCTTGATCTCTAGCCTTCCCCAAGTTGCTTTCCACTCAAACCTTCTTTCCACCAAATCCAAATCCTGTGAGAGAGAGTTGAGTGTTGGGGAGACTATCATTTGAAGCACAAGAGCAAGGAGTAAATCATCAACACACCATTCGTTACTTCTTGGAGAGTGGTGTCTCCTAGATTGGCTAGGTGTCACTTGGGAGCCTCCGACAAGATTGTGGAGTTGAACCAAGGAGTTTGTAAGGGCAAGGAGATCGCCTACTTAGTGAAGATCTACCACTAGTGAGGCAAGTCCTTCATGGGCGACGGCCATGGTGGGATAGACAAGGTTGCTTCTTCGTGGACCCTTCTTGGGTGGAGCCCTCCGTGGATTCGCGCAGCCGTAACCCTTCATGGGTTGAAGTCTCCATCAAGGTGGATGTACGATAGCACCACCTATCGGAACCACGGCTCAAAAATCACCGTGTCTCCAAATTGCGTTTGAATTCTCCAAACCCTTCCCTTTACATTCTTGCAAGTTGGATGCTTTATTTTCCGCTGCTCATATACTCTTTGCATGCTTGCTTGAATTGTGTTAAGATTGCTTGACTTGTGCTAAGTTTGCTAATATCTTCCAAAGACTAAAATTGGGAAAAGGCATAGCTTTTATTTGGTCAAGTAGTCTAATCACCCCCCTCTAGACATACTTCCGATCCTACAAGTGGTATCAGAGCCTTGGTCATCATTTTCTTTGATTTCCATAGCTTTTGGTGGTCATAGCCTTGGTTTCACAACCTACGAGAGTATGGCGTCTAGCAAGGGAAACTACCACCGTAGAGGTCCTTACTTTGATGATACTAATTTTTCTTGTTGGAAGCATAAGATGAAAATGCATATTCTTGGACATAACCCCACTGTTTGGGCTATTGTGTGTATTGGCTTGCAAGGTGAATTCTTTGATGGGAGAGAACCAAACCGTGAAGCTAGCACAGATGAGTTGAAGATGCTGCAATACAATGCTCAAGCTTGTGATATCCTCTTCAACGGATTGTGCCCCGAAGAATTCAACAAAATTAGTCATCTTGAAAATGCAAAGGAAATTTGGGATACTTTGATTGATATGCACGAAGGTACCAACTCTATCAAGGAATCCAAATTGGATGTGCTTCAAAGTCAACTTGACAAGTTCAACATGAAGGATGGTGAAGGCGTCGCTGAAATGTACTCTAGGCTTGCTCTCATCACAAATGAGATTGCCGGCTTAGGAAGCGAAGAGATGACCGACAAATTCATCATCAAGAAGATCCTAAGAGAATTGGATGGAAAATATGATACCATGTGCACATTGATCCAAATGATGCCCAATTACAAGAATCTCAAGCCAACGGAGGTCATTGGAAGAATTGTTGCTCATGAGATGTCACTCAAGGATAAGGAGGAGCTGCACAACAAGTCAAGTGGTGCTTACAAAGCCTCATGTGAAGCTCCCACATCATCAAGTGAGAAACAAACCTTCAATGAAGAATTGAGCCTAATGGTGAAAAACTTCAACAAATTCTACAAGAGTAGAAGCAAGGAAAGAAGTTCCAAGTCAAGGTCCTACAATGATAAAAGATCTTATAGTCGAGAGCGCAATTGCTACAACTGTGGAAGACCCGGACACTACTCCAATGAGTGTACGGCTCCCTACAAAAGAAGAGAAGAATCACCTAAGATGAGAAGTAGAAGAGAAGAATCACCTCCAAGAGAGAGAGAAGGAGTAGAGATGATCGTTATGAACGAAGAACATCCCGGAGAAGCAAGGATTCAGAAAGGAAGGACAAGTCATCAAGGAGCTACACAAAACGAAGACATCAAGCTCATGTTGGTGAATGGGTATCCGGTTCCGACTCCGAACATCACTCCGAGAGAAGCTATCAGTCCGACTCTGAACATACACAAGATGAAGGTGTTGCTGGTCTAGCACTTGTGTCAACCAACTCCTACGACATATTTGATTCACCAAATGAGGGACTTGGAAGATGCTTCATGGCTAAAGGCCCAAAGGTAACACACCCTGAGTATGTTGATTTCAATAGTGATGAAGATGACTTGCTAGGTGATGATGATTTACTTATTGACAACTCTAGTGATGAATACTATGATGAAATGTCAATTAATCATGCTAATAAAGATAAAACGAATGACGATGATAAGGAGAAGATTGAGCTCCTTACTAAAGAACTAAACACTCTTAAGTTAGCTCATGAAACCATCTTAGGGGATCATCGACAACTTTTGAGGACTCATGAGAAGTTACGCTTTGAAAAGCTCAACCTTGAGAAAGAGCATGAGTTCTTAAAAGCAATCAATGATGATCTTCGCAAGAAAAGTTCTTCTTACATTGCCAAGCGTTTACTATTATCTACTTACATGCCTCAAGTCAAGTCTAGTAACAAGAACTAGAAGGATTCTTCCTCTAGTAGTAACAATAATCATGCTAAATCCAATGTTGTTGCTTCTAGTAGTTCTCTTGATTCCCCTAATGATTCTCTTAGCCAAGTTACACTTGAGCAAGAAAATAGTTGATTGAAGGGAATTATAGAGAAATGTGTTTACAAGAGCCTTGACGGGAGTAAGCAATTCGAGGAAATTGTACGCAAGCAAGGAAGGCACCGGAAGAACCAAGGTATTGGTTTTGAACGAAAGTTCAATGCCAATGGAGTTGAGAGGGAAGAAGATCAATACCCCAAGACGAAGTTTGTTCCTCAACAAGAGAAGTATGATCCTACTTCCTTCAAAGGGACACAAGCTCAAGATGATCTTCCACCACAAGACCACAAGCAAAAAGGCAAGGATGAGCTTCAAGAGGAGATTCATGCATTTGAAGAAGCTCCCAAGGCCTTGGTCAAGTGGGTTCCCAAGACTATGTCAAGCTCTACTTCATCAAGTACGACTACAACTCCAAGGATCCCGTCAAGATGGTGTGGATCCCGAAGAAGAAGAACTTGAGAGTTCTTGAGGGTGACTCCGCCAACAAACTTCACTCATATCATTTTGGCAAGGACTAGTGCAATCAACTTCCACATCTTGCACTAGTTCATGGAGTCACAAACCCTCTTATTGGTAAGACAAGGGACAAGGTAACCTAATGCTTTCATAGACATCATTTTGTGTGTGCATCACTCTATGTCTATGGATATCCTTGTTTGTTCCTTGTGGAACTAACCCGTGTAGGTATTGAAAGTGCAACTCACTCCAAAGGATTGCTCCAAAAGATCTACATCAACATTGAGCATCCACATCTTCAACACCTACATGAAGTCATCATCGACAAAACCCAAGGTTAGTTTATCCCTCTAAGGGGGGATCTCACATCTACGCGGAGCTTTTCTCTAAGAATTGAGTTAAAGCAACTCTAATGGTGTGAACACATCAATGCATTATGTAAAAGTGGTAACCCCACTTGAGCTTAAACGATGAGTATGACCTATGATGAAATGTTCTCATTTGACTCCTAAGTCAATATACTCATATATAGATGACCTAGTGATCGCCAATTGCTTGATAGATGCTAGAATTGGTTGTGCATGCTTTGCCACATATTTCATTTATCATTTTATTGTGTGAGCATGTTGGTTGCATATTTTACTCATTCGAGGACATCCACTTGTAGTTTTGCTTGTTTGACTTCTTTTTCTTTTGCCAAGTGGATGGACAAGAATGCCTAAGAACCTTCTCTAGCTATTTATTCTTTTCTTGTCTCAAACTCTATTCATGCTACATCACAAAATTTGATCAAGTCAGATTCAAACCACTCTGTGTGAGGAGCACTCAGAGTCCCTAATTCGTCATGGACTTAAACTTCCAAAACTTCTTTGTGTGTTTTGGTCTGACCGATTCTTCCATTTCGGTCATACCGAGATCACTAAGTCGATCTAGGATTTCAATCTCGGTGCAACCAATTTGAACTTCTCGTTCACACCGAGTTGCAGTAACTGCTTGCAGTAATGCATCTCGGTGCCACCGAGTTGTTCCACTCGGTCACACCGACAGGGTTGGGCTATATATACCCACGGGAATTTTTTTGGAAATTTTCTCCGAACTCTTTCGCTCGCGCTCAGCCCGCTCTGCCTCCAGGGTCTCCGGATCGTCCTCCTCGTCGCCAGCTGCCTCCCGCCGCTGGTCTCTGCTGCCGTCAACGGGAATCAACTCCGTCGTTGCCGCCATCGCGAGTCCATCGCCGAACTAGGGTATGGACTTGATCATTGTGCTATCCCTATCTGATTCCTAGCACATTGTGTTCACCATGAATCTTGCCACGATTGAAACTATCTTATCTAGTCAAAACAATCCGTAGATTAGGTTTGGATTGAAAATTTAGGGTTAGGTTTCCGCCGAAACCATCTCGGACCCACCGAGTTTTAGAAATCGGTTCCACCGATTTGGCCAAGGCCATTGCACATGTGATTCTCGGTCTGACCGAGAATTGCAAATCGGTGTGACCGAGTTCAGGACTTTGTGAAACCCTAGCAGTCTCGGTGCCACCAAACCTCTGTATTTTGTGATGCTCATCCCCTCTATCTCATCTATATCTATTCACAGGGTCAGCTGTCAGTGTTTGCAATATGTCTGATCAAAGTGACAGCCAGAACATGGAAGAGGAGCAGGTTCACATGAGTGAGGGCACTAGTCCCTCCAGTTCCTCAGATGATGTCAGTAGGAGCACTCCAAGCAACTTACCCAAGGCTGCCACCAGGGCCAGAAAGAAGAGAACCTCAGACTTTGAGTATGAAGATTATGTGGCAGAAGAGGATGAAGCCACTTCCAGGAAAGTGCTCAAGAAGGAATATGGCACAACTACAGCCACTAAGCCTGGACTGAACAGGAAAATCCCATCCAAGAGGACCCCTATGCTGAAGGTCAGAGGATCCACTAAAGAAACTGAGAAATCTGATCCCAAAGAGCCAAAAGTGACTGAGAAGAAGAGGAAGGAAAGGGTCAAGAAGACCATGGCCAGGGTTGTTGGAAAGCCTTCCATGATGGAAGAGGAAGAAGAAGAAGCTGCTGCACCAGCTCCCAAAGCTCAAAAGCTTATGGGTGATGCCATCAGGTCAGGGGCTGCTTCATCAAAGCCCAAAGAAGCACCCAAGGCTGCTTTCAAGCCCAAGACTGCACCTAAGAGGAATACTAGGAACATTCCAGCTGCTGAGAAGAACAAGGCCCCAGTGCCTGAAGATGTTGCTAAAGAGGAAGATGATGAAGAGCATGTCTTGAGAAAGTTGAAGCCTAAAATTCCAGATCATAACGATGCTCATCCTGTAGCTGAGAACATGAAGCTGAGAAAGGATGCATGACTCAGATAGTGGAGGTTAACTGATCCTTATGCAGTCAGGAGGAGAACTGTTGTTGACTACAGGTTCCATACAAAGGAACAACATGATTTCTATGAGATAGTGCTGCTGGACAAGAAACCAATAGTCTGTGATATGAGATGGGTGGACTGGAAATATATTAAGGAAAATGAAGAACACTATCCTGGTGTGCATGACAAGTTTCAAGGGTTGTGGAGTGGATGACTTTGTTGGGCAGAAGATCACAAAGTGGAATGATGAGCTAATAATGGAATTCTACTCCACAACACACTTTTATCCAGATGGCAGGATATTATGTATGTCTGAAGGTACTAGGTACCAATCATCAACTGAAGAATGGGCCAATCTGATCAATGCACCTAAGGAGAAAGAGGATGACTTGGATGTCTATGCCAAGAAGAAGATGGATCACAACACTATGGCACATATGTACAAGGAGATCCAAGATGCTGCTATTGAAACACACAAGTTTGGATCAGTACATTACCTTCTGTCAGGTCTGCGAACCATCAAGTGGGTCCTCAGGCATACTCTTTTGCCTAAGTCAGGAGATCACAATATGATCAAAGGCCATGCAATAAATCTGCTACACTTATTTGATGTTCCACAAAAGTTCAAGGTCATGAGCCTCATAGTTGAAACTATCAAGAGGACAACTGCTGACCAGAAGAGAAGTTGTGGGTATGCCCCATAGATCCAGGAACTGATTAACTCCAAGATGGGTACTGGCACATACTTGTTGGACAAGGAACACATGCCTATCTATCTAGATTTTGAGGACAACCAAGTGGTTATGGATGAAGATGAACCATCTTCTGTGCAAGCACAAGCAAAGAAGGAGAAGGCAAGGACTGAGAAGGCTGCCAAGATGCCAACAATTGATGAGGCATCTGAGTACTTCCTAAAGAGCAAGCAAGATTAGCTTGGCTACTTGATTGCATCCACTCTAAGGATTGAGAAGGGGTTGGCCACTCTGACTCAAAACCAGGAGAGCCTGGAGAGGATCATGGAGCAGAAGTTCTATGACTTGGATGTGAAGGTAACTGAGATTCAGTGTGTTGTTGAGCAACTCCAAGATGACATGCAGGAGAGGAAGGGCAAGACAACCACTGAGGCATTTGCCAGAGTGCCTAGAGCTCATAGATCAGCTACAGTGCCAGTGACAGACACAAGAGCAACTTCATCTGCACCAGCTACAGCTTCAATGCCACCAGCTCCAGCATCTACTCCACTAGCTCCAACTTCATCAACTGATGCCTTTGTTCTTGGAGTCATTTCTACACCACCACATCAAGACCATGCCTAAGAGTCGATTTAGTACTATGCATTTTCTAGGAACTTTTTGGTAACTTGTTGCCAAAGGGGGAGAAAAATGTATAGATCATAGGCTTCGAGAGAGAGTGTTTGCTTTTTCTATCTCTTGTTTTGGTGGTTGAACTCTGTTTGCTTTCGCTTGTTTGAGATACCTTATGTCTATGTGATACTTGGATGATCATGTGTTTGAACATATGCTACATTAATGCTTGTTGGATGACATTATCATTTTATCTCTATATGATCATTCACTTTGCTTGGTGATGAGTGCATGTATTTTGATTATTATCATTTGGAGCGC
This sequence comes from Triticum aestivum, assembly GCF_018294505.1. NCBI lineage: Eukaryota > Viridiplantae > Streptophyta > Magnoliopsida > Poales > Poaceae > Triticum > Triticum aestivum. Next base: position 498,966,822 of record NC_057810.1, read on the forward strand.
TCCACCAAGATGTATGTGACATGGGAGAGTAACTCATGATCCTAAGACTATGTGCATTTGCAGTCCAAAGCAAATCTTAAACCATGCACATATTTAGGGGGAGCTCTCACATTTCACATACTTCTCAAAGCGACAATGTTTTTCAATCTTATTATCATTTGTCGAAGCTTTGATCTATATGTTGTCATCAATTACCAAAAAGGGGGCGATTGAAAGTGCAGCTATCCCTAGGTGGTTTTGGTAATTCGTAACAACATATAGCTCATTGAGCTAACATTACTTCGAGATAAATATTTCAGGATAAACTCAATGAATGGCATGGCATGGATGAGAAAAGTGGACCCCTCAAAATACTAAGGATAAAAGCATTGGCTCAAGCTCAAAGCTCAAGACTCTACATTTTATATTTTAGTGATCCAAGATCACAATGAGTCTATAGGAAAAGCCAATACTATCAAGGAGTGATGAGGTGTTGCTTAATGAGGTTCTTGCTTTATAATGCTTAGTGATATGCTCCAAAACCCTCAACTACTTTCCCACATCCACATATGACCTAAACCTAAAGTCTAACTCAGCCCCACCAATTCTTTCCATTCGGCGCAACCGAGTTCAGATGTCATAGCCACTACCACAAACCCTAGGCAAATCGGTCTCACTGATAGGGATCTCGGTCTCACCGAGATGGGATTGTAATCTCTCTGTTTCCCTTCGTAACATTTCAGTACCACCGAGATGAGCGATCGGTCCCATCGAGATTGCAACATAAACTCTCCATTTCCCTTTCGTAACATTTCGGTCCCACCAAAATGAGAGAACCGGTCCCACCGAGTTTACCTGACCAACTCTCTCGTTAGCTTATTACCAAAATCGGTCTTACTGAGTTTGTGTAATCGGTCTCATCGAGATTACGTTATGCGCTAACCCTAACCATATCGGTCCTACTAAGTTGCATGTCGGTCCCACCAAAAATCCTAACGGTCACTAGGTTGACTGAATCGGTCAGACCGAGTTTCTCAATTCGGTCCCACCGAGATTGGTAAATTGTGTGTAAGGGTTAGATTTTATGTGGAGGCTATATATACCCCTCCACCTCCTCTTCATTCGTGGAGAGAGCCATCAGAACAAACCTACACTTCCAACTTACCATTTCTGAGAAAGAACCACCTACTCATGTGTTGAGACCAAGATATTCCATTCCTACCATATGAATCTTGATCTCTAGCCTTCCCCAAGTTGCTTTCCACTCAAACCTTCTTTCCACCAAATCCAAATCCTGTGAGAGAGAGTTGAGTGTTGGGGAGACTATCATTTGAAGCACAAGAGCAAGGAGTTCATCATCAACACACCATTTGTTACTTCTTGGAGAGTGGTGTCTCCTAGATTGGCTAGGTGTTACTTGGGAGCCTCCGACAAGATTGTGGAGTTGAACCAAGGAGTTTGTAAGGGCAAGGAGATCGCCTACTTCGTGAAGATCTACCGCTAGTGAGGCAAGTCCTTCGTGGGCGACGACCATGGTGGGATAGACAAGATTTCTTCTTCGTGAACCCTTCTTGGGTGGAGCCCTCCGTGCACTCGCGCAGCCGTTAGCCTTCGTGGGTTGAAGTCTCCATCAACATGGATGTAAAATAGCACCACCTATCGGAACCACGACTCAAAAATCACCGTGTCTCCAAATTACGTTTGAATTCTCCAAACCCTTTCCTTTACATTCTTGCAAGTTGCATGCTTTATTTTCCGCTACTCATATACTCTTTGCATGCTTGCTTGAATTGTGTTAAGATTGCTTGACTTATGCTAAGTTTGCTAAAATCTGCCAAAGACTAAAATTGGGAAATGGCATAGCTTTTATTTGGTCAAGTAGTCTAATCACCCCCCCCCCCTCTAGACATACTTCTGATCGTACACTTTCAATTGCTATTTAAAATACTAATAAAATACTTTCTGATTTGGATGCTCTTGAGAACCTTCGCCCTCTCACACTTCCCGAGGGTAACTTTTGCAAGATCATCAAAAATCACCTCCTCTGCTTGCTGGACTATCAGAAGCAATATTGGAACAAAAGATGCACCATTCGCTGGGTCAAATTTGGGGATGAGAATTCGAATTTTTTCAGGTGGTGGCTATGGAGAGATACCGAAAGTCCAACATTTCCAATTTGCAGACTGATGAGAGTCTCATGGTTGAATATCACACATGTAAAGAGGCCCTTCTTTTTCAAGCCTATACTGAAAGGCTAGGTACCTCAAATCCCACACAAATGCAATTTGATCTTTGATCTTTGATAAGGCCAACTGAAAATCTTGATCATCTCACACTACCTTTTCACACATGAGGAAATTGACTCGGTGGTTAAGGAGATGCCTGGCGACCGGGCACCTGGCCCAGATGGTTTTGGAAGTCTGTTCCTTAAAGCTTGTTGGCCTATCATCAAAGAGGACTTCTACAATTTATGCAATCAATTCCATGATGGCACACTCAATCTACAAAGCATTAATGATGGACTAATCACTCTTATCCGAAAAATGGGTCCCCATCAACTGTCAATGATTATCGTCCGATCACATTACTCAATTGTGGCCTCAAGCTCATCACCAAGTTGCGGCCAACCGCTTACAAAAGGTCATTTTGAGAATTATTCATCGCAACCAATATGGATTCATACGAGGAAGATCCATACAATATTGCCTAGCTTGGACTTTCCAATATATCCACCAATGTCAAGCTTCAAAACGTCCAATCATGTTACTCAAATTGGATTTTGCCAAAGCTTTTGATACCATTGAGCATGATCCAATGATCAATATCATGAAGCACATGGGTTTCATTGATAAATGGCTTTCTTGGATTAAATCCATCTTCTCCTCGAGTAGATCTTCTATTCAACTCAATGGGGTTCCGGGCAGGCAGTTTCACTATCATCGGGGAGTTCGTCAGGGTGACCCTCTCTCACCCCTCATCTTTGTCCTTGCAGCTGATCTACTCCAGTCCGCCATCAATGATGCATTTAGAAATGGATTGATCCAGCTTCCATTCCCTAGCAATGGACAAATGGATTACCCAATTGGGCAATACGCCGACGAAACAATTTTGCTCATGCCTGCCTGCCCTCGCCAAGCATTGATTATCAAAAATATCCACACCAATTATGCCCAATCTATCAGCCTCAAGATCAACTTACATAAATCAACACTCATTCCCATTAACTTGGAACAGGAGCTTGCCATGCAAATTGCCTTTATCTTTGAGTGCCCGATGGGTTCCATGCCCTTCACATACATCGGTCTTCCTTTGGGCACATCTCGACCCACCATCCAAGATTTCTTGCCACTAGTCTGCTCTATTGAGAGGAGTCTTTCTTCCACACTCTCTCTCATGTCACATGCAGGGAAATTGACCTTGCTCAATTCGACAGTCACATCCCTCCTCATTTATGCTATGTGCACCCTTCATTTTCCACCGAAGCTTATTGAAATGCTTGATAAAATCAAAAGAAGATGCCTGTGGGTCAAGAAAACTGAACAAGGCAGAAAATGTAACTCTCTAGCTGCCTGGGATATGGTGTTTAAACCCAAAAGCAAAGGTGGTCTATGGGTCCTCAACCTACGTGTTCAGAATGAAGCTTTGCTCCTCAAATTTTTACATAAATTCTACAACAAGATGGACATCCCTTGGGTCCAACTACTTGGGACTCGTACTATACAGAGAAGATACCTCATGCTACTAACCCAGTTGGATCCTTTTGGTGGCATGATATTCTCAAACTCTCTCCCAAGTTTAGGTGAGTCTCACACATCAACATTGTCTGTGGCACCATAGCTTTGTTTTGGAAAGACCTCTGGGCTGATCAGCTTCTGCAAGACTCGCACCCACGTGCTTTTTCACACTCTTTGAACGAAGACGTCTCGGTCAAGGATTTCTTGGGGATCATGTCTTTGCATGAAGCATTCCAGCTTCCGCTGTCACCCCAAGTGTCGGTGTCAAAACCGGCGGATCTCGGGTAGGGGGTCCGGAACTGTGCGTCTAGGCGGATGGTAACAAGATACAAGGGGCACGATGTTTTTACCCAGGTTCGGGCCCTCTCGATGGAGGTAAAACCCTACTCCTGCTTGATTAATATTGATGATATGGGTAGTACAAGAGTTGATCTACCACGAGATCAGAGAGGCTAAACCCTAGAAGCTAGCCTATGGTATGATTGTTGTTCGTCCTACGGACTAAAACTCTCCGGTTTATATAGACACGGGAGAGGGCTAGGGTTACATAGAGTCAGTTACAATGGGAGGAGATCTTCATATCACATCGCCAAGCTTGCCTTCCACGCCAAGGAAAGTCCTATCCGGACACGGGACGAAGTCTTCAATCTTGTATCTTCATAGTCCGGGAGTCCGGCCAAAGGTCATAGTCCGGCCATCCGGACATCCCCTAATCCAGGACTCCCTCAGTAGCCCCTGAACCAGGCTTCAATGACGACGAGTCCGGCGCGCAAATTTGTCTGCGGCATTGCAAGGTGGGTTCCTCCTCCGAATACCTCATAGAAGATGTTGAACACAAGGATAGTGTCCGGCTATGTAAAATAAGTTCCACATACCACCGTAGAGAGAATAATATTTACACAAATCTAATCTTCTTACGTATTCCGTAGTGTGACATCACGCTACGGCCAAGCCTTTATTCGAATCGTTTTACTGTTCCACCTCAGCGCGTTTAGCGAGGCAGTTTCCTTGGCATCTCTTGTCAAAGCAGAGATCATGTCCCCTTATTCCGGGATTCTCATCAATACGGGCGTGGGTAACCCAACCGCGCCATTAATCGTGGCACTTGGGAGATAAGCGAGTTTTACTAGGCTGGTGGGGGCTCATAGTTTCGGCCGCCCATATAAGGGGATAAGGATCCACCCTTTCCATCTACGCCCTCTTCCTCCTTTGCTTATCCATTCCTGCGCACTCGAGCTCCAGCGCCCAAGTCCGCACTTCCCACCTCAACCTTCTCCAATCATGTCCGGAGCGGGAGGTAGATGGATGGCCTCCACCGTCAAGGAGGGGCACATCAAAAAGTTGAGGAAGGCTGGATACTTGTCTAACGACATCGCGCACCGCTTTCCAGATGAGGGGCAACTCATCCCCACCCCTAGGCCGCATGAGAGGGTCGTGTTTCTCCCCCATTTCCTCCATGGACTGGGCTTTCCTATTCACCCGTTCGTCCGGGGGCTCATGTTCTACTACGGCCTGGACATCCACGATCTGGCCCCGAACTTCATCCTCAACATCTCGGCGTTCATTGTCGTGTGTGAGGCCTTCCTACGCATCCAACCCCACTTCGGCTTATGGCTGAAGACCTTCAATGTCAAGCTGAAGGTTGTGGGCGGCCGACAAGCGGAGTGCGGAGGCGCCATGGTGGGCAAGATAGCCAACATTACATGGCTCGAGGGCGCCTTCGTGGAAACCATCAAAGGGTGGCAATTGGGGTGGTTCTACATCACCGAGCCGCGTGACCCTGAATGGGCAGCGGCCCCCAAATTCCGATCTGGCATCCCCACACGGCTCACCTCATGGAAAGAGACGGGCCTGTCGTGGGGTAATTCGGCAAAGGTGACCGGACTTCAAACCTGCGTCAAAGACCTGATCGACAGGAAGGTTAAACTCGTCACCGTAGTCTAGGTCATGCTCTTCCACCGGATCCTCCCGTGTCAACGACGGGCTTTTAATATGTGGGAATTCGACCCGGCCCAGCACCAAACTTTGTCCAGGCTCTTTGACACAACGCACGAAGATGCCTGGAAGGTGCTTTTCAAGAGCTCCGAGGTTCACCCTCCCATTACCGAGGATCGCAGATTCTGCGTGAAGCGTCAAGCCAGCGCGGTAAGCTCTATTTTCCCATTACGGGGTATTTGTTTTCCATCGTTTGACTCTATGCAGGATCTAAACTCCCATCCCTTTAACAGGACTGGCAGAAGAAGGCCGGACAGATCAACTGTCCGGCTCCTTTGCCCGAAGACCCAGCGGACGCCCGTTTGACAAAGCTGCTGGTTTTGGCACCCCATGTGGTGCTAGAGAAGAAGGCCAAGAAGAAGGCCATGGGGACTCGAAAGAGTTCCCGACGCCTGGTGGTGTTGGACTCATCGCTTGACGACCCCGAGTCGCCCTCTGCCTCCGAAGACGAGGAGGAGGAAGAAGAAGCCTCTCCCCCTCCAGCGGGGGGAGGAAAGAAAAGGAAGGCCGCCCCAACTGGGGAGGCCGGAGGGTCCAAGAAGGGGAGGGCCCTTCTATCGGACTACGCCTCCGATGCTGAAGACGGCAGAGAGGAATGGCCATCTAGGGTCAAGCCCCTGGCAAAATCGTAAGTATCCGGATACCGGAATAACTTATGGCGCTCCTCTATTGTACAGTACCTTCTGACGCCGAATTCAATCATGCAGTCCGCCCAAGGCTTAGCTCGGCGATTCGTCGAGCGGCTCCCTAGATTCGTCGGATGTGAATAGTGCTTCACTCCCGACGGCCTCCTCCCCTCGCCCTACGGACGATGCCGAGGTGGAGTCCCAAAAGGGACTAAACCAGGAGGAGGTGGTCCTGGAGGCGCCGCAAGGCGACCTCCCGGACTCCAGGCCCAAAGGGGATGAAGCCCCAGAGGGATCTAAGTCCGGCCCTGGGCCGAACACCGCTCCGGAACCTTCAGTGGTTCCAGAGTCCGGCAGGCGGCCCCTTCGCAAGAAGGGCAAGCCTACGACGCCGATGGCCTCCGTCCAACCGGAGGCGCCGGACAATTTGCTGGAGGTGCTTAACGGCGCCTCCATCGACAAGGAGCACCGCACTGTTATGAGTGCGGTGATTCAGAAGGTTCAGTCCGCCAAGAGCGGGCTGACAGAAGCCTGTACCAGCCTTCTAACAGGCTTTGAGGTATGTATTTAAAACATATAAAAATGTTACCGCATAGACAGTAGCCCCTGATGCTCAGTTTGGTGTTCGGAAGGAAAAGCCGGATTGAGGATCTAAAAAAAGATATATGCAGGAGTCTAACATAAATATGTCAATATGGGAATGCAGGCTGCACTGCTGACCTCTGCCGCACTGACTGCGGAGGTCGATGCATTGAAGCAGAGGCTCGAGCGGTCCGAGAAGAAGCTCGGTCGTGCCAAGAAGCAGCTTGAGGACAAGGAAGGTATGTAATACCTTATAAAATTGTATATATAAATACCTTGTTGCAAATGATGACAGGACCAACGTGAATATTACAGGGGCCACAACCGAGGTGGTGACCCTGAAGGAAGCACTTTCCAAGGCCGAAGACAATGCGGCCATGGAGCGCTCAGAGCGAGAGAAGCAAGAGGTGCAGGTGGCGGAGGTGCAGCAAGAGCTCGATGCTCTTGTGAAAAAACATGAGAGGTTAGAGCTTGACTCGAAGACTCGAGAGTCCGAGCTTGCCTCGGCACTAGAAAGCGCCAAATCCGCCAAGGACGAAGCCAAAAAGCCCTCCAGGAAATTGAGGCGATGAAAAGGATTGCGGCGGGTAAGGCATTCTTTATGCAAAGCAAGCACGTGAAAGTAAATTACCTGTTACTTACCCGCATCCGGAGCTCTCCAGGAGCATTCGCAGATCCGCCCCGTAGTGTATCCGCCGCCGCCGCATTCTACCGGGCCGAGGAAGGAAGCTCGATGGAGAAGGTGTTTTGGTCCCAGTATGCTGAGGCCGAATCCCCGGTGCCCCTGAGCGACCAGCTGAAGCAGTTGGTCGAGCTTCATAAGGCAGCCGAACAGGCCATGAAGGGCCTGATAGGCCGGCTGTGGCCTGGGGAGGCCCTGCCTTTGAGCTACTTTGGGCTGGTGCGGCGGCTGGTGGATGCCTGTCCACGGCTTCAAGTCATCAAGCGCTCCATGTGCATCGAGGGCGCCCGTAGGGCTTTTGCCCGTGCTAAAGTGCACTGGGGCAAGCTGTATGCCGAGAAGCTAGTGAAGGATGGGCCACCGGAGGGGAAGGAGCATCGCAGGCCCGAGATGTATTATGAGGGCGTCCTGAAGGGTGCCATCTTGTAGCGAATGAATGTACCGGGGATGTAATTTTTAAGTAAACTCGCTTGTGTTTATCCTGTGCGCTGAAAACTTGTTCATATGCGCTAAGCAATGCTTTTTGAATTTAAAATATTACCTTCTATGCGGCCATTTATGAAATCTGAGAGATGCAAGTCGTCGGCTTCTACCCCCATGCCACGAGTGCTGGGGTGTTCGGGATAAACCTGAGCGCTCTTGTTCCCATTCTTGGGTCCATCTAGGGAGGCGCTCAGCACAACGAACAAGGCCATCGGACTTATAATGCTTTATCACTCTCACTTAGCCATATAATTCTATAATTTTAAATTTCGGCGAAGCCCCTAGTATTCGGAAGACCGAGTTCGGGGAGCTTTCCACGCCTAGGCCGGATAAATCCAGCTCCTCGCTGAAAGCGGCATAAGTCTTTAGGGACTCGAAAAACCTCTCTAACAGCGACCGGTCTCTCGCCCTATCATGACGGTCAGTTTTAGCTTTCTCTACTGAGGTGTTAACCCAGCTCAACTGGGGCACAATCGCAGTAGTTCTCCCAGCGCTACCTTAGCCGACATTGCGGAATTTAAGGTACCAAAACATGGGAGCCGGGCAAACCCAACTATTGACCCAAGACATGATTCAGAGCCGATGCATATAATGCTATAAGTTCGGGGTGCCGCACTCATGAGAGTGTTCGGTCTTCTCACACCGTATTATGGGGTACTTAAGCCCCTGGTGTATTGGCCGTACCAAAGTGTATGGTTGCATAATATCATGACTAAACATATTTATATAAAAATAAATGAATACAATAACAGACAAAAGCTATGTACTGTTTATGAAAAAGGGGCTGCTATGAGAGCAAGATGATACAAATAGTGCAATACGCAAGAGATGGGATTATTTGACATGTCCCCCTCCAGGGGCAAGCTGCGAGACTTTAAGTAAGATAGGTATTTAGCTCGTTATAGAGACCACCTGGACATTTGACGTGGCTTGTTGTCCCCATGGTTGTTGCGTCGTGTGTTCGGCGATTGTATTGCCGGACAGGCCTTCCTAATAGTGGAGTCCTGAAAGTATATAGAAAAAAAGAAGAAATGGCAAAATCGGGAGCCCCTAGTGCGGTTGAGCCGCATTCTGGGCGTGCCGTGGTTGTGCCCCTCCCCTTATGCCCATGGTATTTCCAGAGCGTAGTTATGTACACGTGGTACTACTATCGCAATCTCGCGAAGGCTGGGGTTGGGGCCCCACTGCTATGCTTGCTCAGAACGTGCCAGCCGGTTTTGTTGTAGGTTACTTCGGGCACGCTTGACGTTGTCCGGACATTAACAGCCGGATTGGGGAATGGCCTTAAGAGGCTACTTTGTACTTCTGCCGCCAGGGCCGCCGTGTGCTCCTCTGTTCGGTGTTTCCATTGACCTTAATGACTCCGCGAGGGCCTGTCATCTTGAGCTTGAGATATGCGTAGTGCGGCACCGCATTAAATTTTGCGAATGCGGTTCACCCGAGTAGGGTGTGATAGCCACTGCGGAACGGGACTATGTCGAAGATTAACTCTTCGCTTTGGAAATTATCCGGGGATTCGAAGACCACTTCGAGTGTAACTGAGCCTGTACAGCTGGCTTCTACACCTGGTATGATGCCTTTAAAGGTCGTCTTTGTGGGTTTGATCCTTGAGGGATCTATACCCATTTTTCGCACTTTATCCTGATAAAGTAGGTTCAGGCTGCTGCCGCCGTCCATGAGGACTCTAGTGAGGTGAAATCCGTCAATGATTGGGTCTAGGACCAATGCGGCGGATCCGCCGTGATGAATGTTAGTGGGGTGGTCCCTTCCATCAAAAGCGATCGGGCAGGAGGACCATGGGTTGAACTTTGGGGCGACTGGCTCCAACGCATAGACGTCCTTGAGAGCATGCTTTCGCTACCTTTTGGGGATATGGGTTGCGTATATCATATTCACCGTCCGCACTTGCAGGGGGAAGCCCTTCTGTCCTCTGTTGTTCGGCGGCCGGGGCTCCTCTTCGTCATCGCTATGTAGCCCCTTGTCTCTGTTTTCGGCACTTAACTTGCCTGCCTGCTTGAACACCCAACAATCCATGTTGGTGTGATTGGCTGGTTGTTCGGGGGTGCCGTGTATCTGGCACGAGCGATCGAGTATCCGGTCTAAAATGGATGGGCCCGGAGTATTTCTTTTGAATGGCTTTTTCCACTGACCGGGTTTAGAGCCTCTGAATCTGGCATTAACTGCCGTATCCTCAGTATTATCGCCGTTAATGCGGCGCTTGTGCTTGTTACGACGTGACCTGCCGTTGTTGTCCTTGGTATCTGAGTTACCAGGGCTCTTGGTCATGTTATTGCTACGAGCTAGCCAGCTGTCTTCTCCCGCGCAAAAGCGGGTCATGAGTGTCGTGATGGCTTCCATAGATTTCGGCTTTTCCTATCCTAGGTGTCGGGCGAGACACTCATCTCGGATGTTGTGACTGAAGGCTGCAAGAGCCTCTGCGTCCGGACAATCAACTATTTGTTTTTTCTTGGTTAGGAACCGCGTCCAGAATTGTCTGGCCGATTCCTATGGCTGCTGAATTATGTGGCTTAGGTCATCGGCGTCTGGTGGTCGCACATAAGTGCCCTGGAAGTTGTCAAGGAATGCGGATTCCAGGTCCTCCCAGCAGCTAATTGACTCTGCTAGCAGTCTATTAAGCCAATGCCGAGCTGGTCCTTTAAGCTTGAGCGGGAGGTATTTGATGGCGTGTAGATCATCACCATGAGCCATGTGGATATGAAGGAGATAATCCTCGATCCATACCGCAGGATCTGTTGTGCCATCGTATGATTCGATGTTTACGGGTTTAAAACCCTCAGGGGTTTGATGATCCATTACTTCGTCTGTGAAGCATAGTGGGTGTGCGACGCCTCTGTACTGGGCTATATCGCGACATAGCTCAGATGAGCTTTGTCTGTTGTGTTCGGCCTGGCCGTATTTGTCATATCCGGCGTGACGGTTATCGTCACGTGACGTGGGGCGCCCACACGATCCATAGATTGATCTTGTTTGCCTTGCCTTATCCTCCAATATGTCTCGCAGGTCTGGTGCGTTTCCCCGTGCTCTGGTATTTTTTGAGCGGCGCCGGGGTGCGGCTTGAGTTGAGGGCCGAAAGGCCTCTCTGTCGCGGCCACAGGGTGGCCGATCGGCCGCATCATACGCTGGTGATGTAGGTTTAGTTGCTTCCTCTTCTAGTTGGGGTAGCAGCCTGCGCTTTGGGTAGCTCTTGGAGGGGCGTTCGAGTTTGTACTCTTCGGCCGCCAGGACTTCAGTCCATCTGTCGGCTAGCAAATCTTGGTCAGCTCTAAGCTGCTGCTATTTTTTCTTGAGGCTGCTTGCCGTGGCCATAAGCCTGCGTTTGAAACGCTCTTGTTCGACGGGATCCTCTGGCACGACAAATTCGTCATCGTCGAGGCTTGCCTCGTCTTCGGAGGGAGGCATATAATTGTCGTCCTCGACCTCCCTGTCTGCCGCTCTCTCATGAGGGCTGGCTTCTCCGTCCTTCTGCGCTAAATCCTGCTGGAGGGGGTTGTCTTCGGCACTGTTCGGGGCGTTGTTATCTCCAGCGCTGGACTCGTCATTTTTGCTTTGGCGGGATTTAGAGCGGCGCCGCTGACGCTGATGCTTAGGTTGTTTCTTGGAGGGGTCATTCTCCATTTTTTCATAGCCATTCCCTGCTTTCGGGGTGTCCACCATGTGTATGTCATATGACGAGGTGGCTTTCCAGTGCCCTATAGGTGCTGGTTCTTGTTCTTCTCCTTCATCGGCGTCCATACCGTCGATGTCTTCGGAGTCGAAGTCGAGCATGTTGGTTAAATCGTCGACATTGGCTACGAAGTGGGTGGTGGGTGGGTTTCGAATTTCTTCGTCGTCCGCATCCCAACCTTGCTGACCATAGTCTGGCCAGGCCTCTCCTGACAAAGAGAGAGACTTTAGTGAATTCAGGATGTTGCCAAAGGGCGAGTGCTGAAAGACGTCCGCGGCGGTGAACTCCATGATCGGAGCCCAATTGGGTTCAATCGGAAGGGGTGCAGAAGATTCGGAGTCCGCACCTTGGAGTCACATGCCTTGCAAAGGACTAGGCTGGTATTCGGCTCGATCGCCGTAGAGATTGCAGCTTCCGGGGCGGCGTCCAACCGTCCATCCCCGATTGGCGCGGTCGGCTCCGAGCTAAGGGTCGGAGCGGACACCTGAGCGGCGCTCTGAGTGCTGTCCGGCGGCAGAGCTAGATCATGCCCATCGTGACAGTGCGGCGCGCTCGGTCGTGGCTCGAATCTTTCAAGATCAAGTCCCCGCGGATATCAGCCATGTAGTTTAAACTTCCAAATCTGACCTGATGGCCTGGGGCGTAGTTTTCGATCTGCTCCAGATGGCCAAGCGAATTGGCCCGCAGTGCGAAGCCGCCATCCGTCCGGGGAGAAAAGTCTCACCCTGGACCGCGTCATGGTTGATGATCGAAGAAGCCATCGGGCCTAAAGGTGACGACACAGAGGAACTCTCAATGAAAGCACCAATGTCGGTGTCAAAACCGGCGGATCTCGGGTAGGGTGTCCCGAACTGTGCGTCTAGGCAGATAGTAACAGGAGACAAGGGGCACGATGTTTTTACCCAGGTTCGGGCCCTCTTAATGGAGGTAAAACTCTACTCCTGCTTGATTAATATTGATGATATGGGTAGTACAAGAGTTGATCTACCACGAGATGAGAGAGGCTAAACCCTAGAAGCTAGCCTATGGTATGATTGTTGTTCGTCCTACGGACTAAAACTCTTCGGTTTATATAAACACCGGGGAGGGCTAGGGTTACACAGAGTCGGTTACAATGGGAGGAGATCTTCATATCGCATCGCCAAGCTTGCCTTCCACGCCAAGGAAAGTCCTATCCGGACACGGGACGAAGTCTTCAATCTTGTATCTTCATAGTCTGGGAGTCCGACCAAAGGTCATAGTCCGGCCATCCGGACACCCCCTAATCCAGGACTCCCTCACCAAGCCCATGATGAGATCAGACACATGCAAACCGTTGTAGCCATGCTTCAACCTTCAACGACAACTTCAGATGTGTGGCACTACGTGTGGGGCAAAATGAGGTTCAAGTCCATGGATTACTACCGTTTCTTCTTCAAATATTTACACTCTCACCAAGTCTTTGGATGGATTTGGAAATAAAAATGCATGATGAAGCTAAAGGTGTTTGCTTGGCTGATATTTCACGACAGAGTTAACATGCGTAATGTGCTTAAAAGAAGACACTACAACATCGGGGATGATCATAATTGCTTGCTCTATGACCAAAACATCGAGGAAACTATTGAGCACATGATCTTCACCTGCTCCTTCAGCAAACAATGTTGGGATAAACTTGACATCCTCTGGGAACCCTTCCCCGGTCGGCTACAAGCTATTCAAGACCAGAAGAATGTCCATCCGTCGCCCTTGTTCCTGGAAAAATTCATTGTGGCGGCTTGGAGAATCTGGAAGGAGAGAAAGAATCATCACTTCAGGGCTATACCCCCCTCTTTTCAGTCCTGGCTTGGGAGATTTAAGAGAGACTTTGAGCTTCTACAACACAGGGTTAAAGAGGCACATAAGCCTTTCATTCTTAACTTTGTAAACTCTTTTTGATAGCCCTCTAAACTAGCATTTCTTTCTCTTGCCACATAGTGGATGAGACCCACATCATGTAAATACTCCATGGTATAGTTCCCCCCTTATTTATTAATATATTAACACAGTAGGAGTCTTTCCTACTGTTCCTGGTCAAAAAAGGCCTCTGGTTGGGCCAAGGTGACTGCCGAGGATCTTGAATGCATCCAAGCTTTTGAGATAGCCTTGGCAGAGATCGTGGGTGTCGATGAGGTCGAAAGGGGTGGAGTTCCATAGGGGACGCCATCGCCAGGAAAGGATGGTTGTCCGTGCCCCATATTTGATTGGGAGGAGGTGGATGATGACTGTCAACATATCACTGGGGAGGCTGATGATGAAGTCTAAGCCTGCTGGAATCATTTGCGGTTCTTGCTCCCCCCGCCTCTGCTTGTTGGCAACCCCGTTATCCACCTCTGGAGTCTCCCTGTCAGCGGTGCTTTATGATAGAAGTGGGAGCACAGGGAATATTTAGTTAAAACATGGCAATAGAAAAGTGTACTGGTAACTAGAAGTTATTAGGTAGGAATATAGTAAGAAAATGTAATAACAATTGGTTGCTTAAATACTACACAATTAATTTGATAATGCTGGGTAAGTCAACATGCAGATACTTGAAAAGAAAACTTACTTCAAACAAAGTCTGGATGGATTATATCGTCAGGGAAGTTAGCATATATCTCATGACCAGGCTCTTTTATGTGCAGTGCAATTTTAGTGCTAGCTTTCAGTAAATAAAACTTATAAATTTCTTTCCAAAGGCCAGTGCCAAAATAGGAGTCACCATGTTCATCAAGTCTTACAGTAGCAATGATTATAAATCCATGGTTTGTGTTCAATATGACATCCCTGCAGTCTTGATTTATGTAAAGGGGAAGATTGTGCACTACAGATTCTATTGCATAGCAAGGGACGCGCTGCAGAAAATGGTAGGATTGTTAAAGAAAATATGGTAACATGCAAATATGGTCCCAAATTGAAAGAACTGTACAACAGTTGAAATCGAAGGACAAAAATCTATAATTAAACAGATAGGGTAAACATGATGTCATGGAAATATGAGATTAATCGAAAGAAGAACACATTGTTAATTTGCCTAATATAGAAAGAAGAGGAAAAAAATCCCCTTTGACGTATATGGTGCATGTGGCACCTTTTATCCAAATGAAGCAACATTTAGAATATGTCCAGGAAAGTAGGCCATGCCAACCGATTTAGGGTGAGATTGAACATACCGCACACATCCTTAAGTCATCTCGTACGGTGAGATGGAATGTCTGGCGGAGGCCGCAAAGTCCTGATGTGTCTGCGCACTGTGCATTCTATGAATGAAAGAAAACCCTAAAACCAGCTCGAATAAAATTGAATTCACGACAATTTCGGCCGGGTGATTAAAGGAGGTAGATGAACTGGGATAAGAGATGAGATAATATCTCATTAAATTAGTTACCTTGTTGTCCATGAGAAAGAACCCTCAACACGACAGATTCCCCAACCGAGCGGAGCTGGGTCAACCGCGAGCAGCATCGAGAAATTCGATGGCGATAGGCGATAATAAGCGGAAGTGGCGAAATGCGGTGGGGTTTGCCGGCAGCCTGACAGCGGCGGCATGCGTCGAGCTAAGTGGTTACTGCCGCGATAGGCGCTGCCATGCATAGACGCGTTGGAGCTTGTGCAGGTGTGAATGGGGACCGGAGGGGGTGGCAGGCGGGGTGAGGGTTTTGTGACGTGGGGATGGTGAGGTTTTTCTTTTTCTTTTTTGAATTAGGTGGTGAGGGTTTTCTGTCCTAGAAAGAATTTCGGAGGCAACGGTTTGCTAGAGACAACCGTTTGTGATTGACGCAACAAGCAAAATGAAAGTCATTGCATACGGTTCCAATTTCGGGAACCGTGTGTGATTGACGTACTACCTCCATCCTGGTTTATTGGTCCCCTTTGTAATTTGTACAAAATTTCGACCATATTTAACTAAGAAATGTTTATGCATGTCACAAAAAATTATATCATCGAACACTATGTTCAAATACGCATCCAACGATATATTTTTTGCTGACCTGCACTAACATTTTGTCAGTTAAATCTTTGTTCAAAATTTAACACAAATTACAAAGGGGACCAAACAAGGACGAAGGTAGATTCCATCAACCGAACTGATTGCATCCATATCCCACAGTTAGACCTAAGTAAACATAGATTAAACATACTCAGACATAGATAATAAGCGTACACGTACACAAGCATAGTTCGACCATCATTAAGCACGCTCAAGCATACATAGTTCGATCCCACATCTCATCTCACATGTCAGCACGATCCTGAAGCTTCTCCAGGTACTCGGCATACGCACCGTGCGCCATCCTGCAAGAATACTTCCGCTTGAAGGAGCCAATGTCCCATCCTCTTGCATGCGCCGGAACACTTTGATACGCGTCATGAAGCTTGTTGTTGCAAAATGGGCATCACTAGCCGTCGTCCCAGGTCCTAATATGCCTGTTATGCATTCCCGCATAAAGCTCCCTCAGGATTTGCCTCTTGTACCTCCTCTGGACATCTTCATCCTCGCTGTCCATGTCGTCAGACAACACCTATAAAAATAGTAAAAAAATGTGGCGTCAAATTAATGTTTACAAACTAATCTCTAGCAAACATTCGGCACTTGCCAAAATTTGGCATCAAATCAATGTTTACATGCCGTGAAGTAGGATTAGGAATTTATGTCTATTTTTAATACATATCCAGAGATTATGGTTTGATTTTTAAGCACAGTTGTCTATGTATAGACTATAGACCAATCTTGAAGAAAATAATGGCACAAACATATATAGGTCATTCAAAATCAATTGTCAAGTCCTAGCTAGGAATTATTAGCATGAACACTAACCCTAGTCGGATTACTAGCAGAAATCATTTGCACAGATGAAACAACTAATCACTTATCACTTGTACCATTCAAACAATCAATACACTAAATGAAGCTAACGAAACTTACTCAGATTTCATGGATTGGGACAACATAATCATAGGATTTCTATTCCAAAAAGGGGGAGGCAGGAGTAACCGGAGAAACCCTAGGATCTATTTGACACATAAATGGGTATATATGACTAACTAGTTGTCCGTCATCATCGGAGTCATCGCCAGGGTCATCGCCCGAGTCGTCACCAGAGTCAGTGTGGAACTCCGCCTCCAGCTGTGGAATCTCAACGCTGTCGACGATGTCAGGGTGCAACAATAACTCGCCGGCGGTGACGGTAACCTCCATGCCGTGCTCCGGTGCTTCAGCAGCCCCGGCGTTGCCCCTCCCTCCAATGGGGCACTTCGGCGACATCCTCATATACTGACGACTTTGAGTACTGAGAACAGCATTGAGGATGCAAGTGGAGAGAGAGGATTGTGTGTGTGGCGAGGATGGGGGGTGCAACCGCTCAGATGCACCATTAATATGGATTAGTGGGAGAGAGGCGGGCGGCAGTCAAACCGCTGGCTCGCCTCCCGGTGAGCCTATGAACCGGACTACTGGCATGCCTACTATCATTTCAGACAGTTACTCGCATGCTTCCCGATGACATTGTGCGGCGAGCACACCTCCGTCAATTCACACACCTTCACGCACGCCTCCCGGTCTGTCTGCACGACGGACTGCTCGCATGCATCTTGTCTACTCACGCCTGCTTGCATGGCACATGGGTCGCGTGGTGGTACGTATATTGTTTTTCTATTTGGATGATTAATGCTGCCGCTTTATTTCTTAACCAAAGGATGACACGTATCCATTGTTGGTCTAACACTCACCATTTGAATAAATAATCCGTTTGGGATATTGGTTCCCAGTTATTAATAATCTCATGTTTGTAATTAGATAAAGATTACATCAAAATTGGTCTCAAATTTGACAAAAAATTACAATGCCACTTTGTATTGGTGTCCATATGACAACACGATAAGTCTCATGAACTTCAAATAAGTTTTGGATGTGCTAGAATTTAAAAATCAAGATTCCCAAGGTTTGAAATTTCTTGCATGGGGAGTAAACATGCACCCAGTGAGACACATGTGTTTTTGCATTCCATTTAGGTGCACTGTCACATGTGCATGTAGCTTAAATTTGATTTTTGCACATTATACCCATAGAAAATCAATCAATGTACTAAAATGTCTTAATGATCTCTGTTTTTTAAATTAAAACGTCCCTCCTTTGGTATATGTTCACCGTGGGATAATTTAACATGCATCGTAGTTGCGGTGGATTCACGGTGTGTGTGTGTATGGGGGGGGGTGTGCGTCTGGGGGGTGGCGGGTGGCTCGCAGCACACTACGAGTTGTGAGCCACCGTGTGGGTTGGCCATTTTGTTAGGCAGGTGCCACATCAGAGTCATGAATTCGTTATTTAAAACATTACACAACCCTTTCATACATACATGTTTTGGCCACATGCAGTCGATGGTTGTCCTACACGACACTCGATACTCGCGTGTGACGCTTTCTGCGGGCCCACGAGGTCGCCATCCATCACTTTGACGAACAACCGACAGTGAGGTTAATTTGACAAGCAAGGTAGAATCTTTTTTGTTTGTGTTATGGTGGTATATAGTACGCGTCTAAGAGGTGGGAGGGGACTAGCATATATACTATACGTGCGCGTCCGTGAACAATTACACCTCACTCAGTGTTGGGACTTTTCAGTTTCTGAGGCACGTGCCGCATCGAAGTTGTGAAATTGGCTATTCAAACATCACACAACACCTCTTTGAGCCACATGCATGCAGACGGTGGTTATCCTAGCTAGGACACTCACATGTGACGCCTCCATCTGTGGGCCCATGAGGCCATCGCCGATGCATGCATCACTTTGACCTACATCGAGAGAGGTTAATTGATTTCACCATCGAGGAGGATCCTTTTTGGGTTGTATTACGGTAGGAGCATATAGTATGCGTCAAAGAGGGGGAAGGGAGCCGTCATATGTAGTATGCTTCGTGAACCTCGCTCTGT
>NC_057810.1:498985771-498986859 GCF_018294505.1 Triticum aestivum
GGGGGGGGTTATGGTTTTGAGGCATGTGGCACATCAAAGTTGTGCATTTTGGGTATTCAACATATGTTTGGCCCACATGCAAAGAGATGGTGGTTGTCCTCTCGCACCCACTTAAGCGATTATCAGCGATATCGATGCTTTCCATCTGTGGGCCCGCTTGGTCCATCACTAGTTTTTGCCTGGCAACAAGAGAGGTTAATTTGACTTAGGAGGGGATTATTTTTTTGCTTGTAATACGGTATATATAGGTCATGCTTTGTGATGGCATGATATAGTTTGAGCACACACACATGCATGTGTACGCATGAATCCCTCCCATCGAGTCGAAGTGGCTAGTACAACGACACGTCATGAACTGATCTCACTTTGTGTGGGGACTGTACGATTTTCGATGCACGCGCCACATCAATGTTGTGAAATGGTATTCAAACATGCATGCACGCATCACCTCCATACATATGCATGTAGTGGTTGTCTTCGGATGGTACACTCCCTCGCGTGGTTATCGGCGAAAAGCCTATATATTCGTGGGCCCGCATGGACATCCATGATCACCTTGACCGACAACAGGATAGGTTACCATGGCGTATTCTTACTTTGGTTTGTGTTATTGTAGTATAGGTCATGGTGAGATTTAGACCTAATTAACATGCATGAATCCCCATCGTCAGCTTGAAGTGTGGTGTAACATACATATGCATCGTCAACCTAACCCTCACTTAGTGTGGGGATTTCTAGTTCGAAATCACGGTGCCACATCAAAGTTGTTCCATTGTGTATTCAATAACACAGCTCTCCATACATATGTTTGGGCCACACACATGCAATGGTTGTCTTCGGGGACTAGCTACTTGCGTGATTATTGGCAAGCTAGCCCATCTCCGGGGTCACATGGACGCACTTTGACCAACAACAAGAGAGAGGTTCTACAACCAAGGTGGATTATTCTTGGTCCGTTTTACGATCCATCTTGGTGAGATGCCTCTTTGGCCCGCCGACTGAAAGTGTGTGTGTGTGGGGGGGGCGTGGTACTTCGCACTTTGCTAGGTGAACCTCGGTTGGGGGGGCATGCATTCATAGCTTAGGAT